>NC_079213.1:2700699-2763199 GCF_029633865.1 Lampris incognitus | reverse complement strand
CTTATGTGTTACATGTTATGTCTTATGTGTTACATGTTATGTCTTGTGTTACATGTTACGTGTTACATGTTACGTGTTATGTGTTACGTGTTATGTCTTATGTGTTACGTCTTATATCTTGTGTTACATCTTATGTCTTATGTGTTACGTCTTATGTCTTACATCTTATGTGGTTATGTCTTATGTGTTACATCTTATATCTTGTGTTACATGTTACGTGTTACATCTTATGTCTTATGTGTTACGTCTTATATCTTATGTGTTACGTCTTATGTGTTACATCTTATATCTTGTGTTACATGTTACGTGTTACATCTTACGTGTTATGTGTTACGTGTTATGTCTTATGTGTTACATCTTATATCTTGTGTTACATGTTACATGTTATGTGTTACGTGTTACGTCTTAGCTCGGGCGTCGACAGACGGGTTAACTGTTCAGACGGCTGTGGATCAAACTGTCATGGTGTTTTAAGTGGTGACCAAAACCAGCGGGGATGTGTATTGCTGTCATGTACTCCAGCAAGGCTTCCATCTAGTCATCATGTCCGAATAAAAGCGGCACAGCGGGTGGTGCACACCACCACCGCAGACCCACCGGTACCAGACGGGCGGACCACACACACAGCACGCGGCACAAACAAGCAGCCCGACTACGGAAAAACAAAGTAAATAAACTTTATTGATTTCCGACCAACAGCCTCTAACACACTGTACAGTTAAGGTTTCTGGAGGAGGAGCGTCTCTGCCCTCTAGTGGCTAAAAACGGCACTGAGACAAAGGGAACCCACTCTAACAAAGTGGTTTTACTGTTCTGCTTCTACAAACAAAAATAAAGCGACATGACGGGGGGTCCTTCTCACAGAGCCCAGGGCCAACGGACTGGAGACCCTCTGGGAAGTTATGCTGTACAGGGGAGAGGGGCACCCCATGGGGCTGAGTGCTGACCCCAGCGGCCTGGGGTCCAGTCCGGCCCCTCTGCTTCATGTCACCCCCCCCCCCGTGTGTCTCTACTGACACTGTCTAATAAAGGCGGAAAATGCCACAAAAAACAAACACATCTTAAAGAAGAAAACTTGTGTTGTATGAAAAGTAAAAAACCAAAACCAAACAAACCCCCAACATACTGAGAAAGAAACAAACGTCGACACGAAAGAGACGGATTTATTTGTGGAGCAACAAAGCGGAGGGGGTGTGGCTGGAACACCGCGGGTGACGGTGCTTCTCGGGGGCCGTCGCCTCGCCAGACGTCCCTCGCACCGAGGGCTCAGAGGGCGGCTGACCTGGAGGTCCTCAGAAGACCTCCAGGTCAGCCGAGTTGTACACAATGGCCGTGTCCTCGATGCCCGAGGGGGGCTCAGGCTGTTTCTCCTCCGGGTCCTCCTCCGCCACCTCCTCCAGGGACTCCAAGGCCTCGTTGGTGTCGCTGGCAAACGTCTCCCTGGACACGTCGTCGTGCTCCTGCAGGTTGAGCGTGTTGATGGCCTGCTTCATCTTCTTGGCCACGACGTACCGCCGGCGCTTCTGCGCCGCCTTCTTGCTCTTCTGCTCCCTCTGATTCTCGTCCAGGAAGATCTCCTTGCACTGCTCCCTGGTGATGCTCGGCATGTTCTTCAGCAGGTTGAGGAAGACGCCCCCCGGCGTGCGCCGCCGGCTGCCATCCACGGTGTACAAGCCGCCGTTTTCCTCCAGGGTGGCCGTCTCCCACAGCAGCTCGATGGCCTTCTTCCTCCCGACGACCTTCACCACCCGCTCCACCAGCTCTCTTTTGGGCTCACGGAGCCTGTGGACAATCTCGTCGATCACCATGTCCTCGGGGTCGTCCTCCGTGATCTCATAGCGGCCCTTGACGTCCATCTCAGCCGTGGACCGATCCTCTCCTTAACCGGACGTTTCCTCTTCGACTGACCATCGCCGCCGCCGCCGCCACCATCGGTAATGTCTGACCCCTGACCCGCCATGTACTCATCGAGCTGGGCATCCAGCATGGACTCTCCTTCGCCCCTCAGTTGCTCCTCTCTCTCCTTCCTGATCTTGCGGGCCAGCACGTAGTTATAGGTCTCCACGTTCCTGCTGGCCATGCTGACGCCCCCCTCCATGCCGAACACGCCCAGCTCCGCGGTGATGGCTTCCTGGCACTGCTCTTGGACGACCGAGCCCCAAATGTTGTTGACTTTGCGGCCCCCCTGCGGCGGGCCGGAAGCGGGCCGGGACCAGCTAGAAGCGGGGGCCGGGTGCAGGAGGCGGTCGGGGGTTGTCGGATACTTTCTGACGTTTGCACCTCCACGCCGCAGCCTCCTCGTCCGAGTCCGGGTCGCTGGAGTCGGCCGTGTTGGCGGCGCTGCGGTAGGCCGTGACGGAGGGAAGCACGGCGGCCTGGTTCTGGAAGGACGACCGGCCGAAGACCGGAGGGTCTGGCGCGGTCCTCATACCCGAGTCCGAGCCAGATCCGGAGAGCTCTCCGTCCTCCAGATCCTCATCATCATCATCCATGGCGCGTCGTACATCCGCCATTTTTATGTGTTGGCTTGAACGTCGGATCAGCAAAAAGGTTGAAAGTCGATTATTTATTCCGCCAACGGCCGAACGGAGACGCTCTCAGGCGGCGACACGGCCCCGGCTGGCAGCGCAGCAGGACGCCGAGGACAACATCACACCGCCGGACCCGCGGTTCGACTCACTCCCGGCCCATCCGCGGCGTCTGCAGTCAGCACACAATACGAACTCCCGCTTAATACCGACTCGCGGCGACGCTGCAGGACCCCCAACCGCGCACGCGAGCCGCAGAACACCAACTTCCGCCGTTCTTCTTCTCAGCGTTTTCTTCTTCTTCGTCTTCTTTTTTTCTTCTTCGTCTTCTTTTTTCTTCTTCGTCTTCTTTTTTCTTCTTCGTCTTCTTTTTTCTTCTTCGTCTTCTTCTGCCTCTTCTTACCCCGTCCTCTTCTTCTTCTTCTTCTTCTTCTTCTTCTTCTTCTTAATATTATTATTATTATCGTTATCCTTTCTTATCTTTCATTTTTTAAAAATTTTTGATTTTTAAGGAACAAGCATAGACGGGGGAGGGGGGCAAGACGTCTTCTTCTCTTCGTCTTCTTCTTCTTCTTCTTCTTCTTCTCCTCCTCCTCCTCCTCCTCCTCCTCCTCCTTCTTTTCCGTTTTATGGCGGGTGGCAACCAGCGTTAAGGTGCATTTCTGCCACCTACTATGTTGGAGTTTGAATCAGCGTTATCTAACGGCCACAAACGCAAGAAGAGAGAAGAAAGAAAGAAAGAAAGAAAGAAAGAAAGAAAGAAAGAAAGAAAGAAAGAAAGAAAGAAAGAAAGAAAGAAAGAAAGAGAGAGAGAAAGAAAGAAATCTATATTTCACCGAACACCTAATTCCTTTTGATCAGCACAGTTTCTTTCAAATAATGGAATAGACTTCCTAACCAGATGGTTAACACGTTTTAAAAGAGAAGGGCCATCTTTTAGTATGAAGACCACCGGCTTAAACACAGTAGACTGTTCTGTGTTAATAAGAAAATAACACAGTCACAGTAACAAGGTACTTCCCCTCCTAATTACAGCGCCGTGCCTTTTCTACACATCTTGTGTTAGGATGAGTTCAGTACCGGGTACATTACGGCTGCATTTTTTTAATCTTCCAAATCCTCTTCGGAGGCCTTTCATCCAGCTCCAGCTGCATGGTCCTCCTGGTCCTCCTGGTCCTCCTGCCCCCCCTGCTGGACGCTGTGCATCCTGGCTTTGTGCTGGAATGTTGTTGGCGTTATTTGGTCTTTGGAGGGCGACGCTTCGTGCAAACCAAACTCTTGACCGTGGAGACAAACTGTACCGAGAATTTCAGGAACTCAAACTCTTCATTAGAAATGACTTACATACGTTTGTGAGGTCAGAGGAGAACTCTGAGACTATGTTCATTCACTACAGGGAACTCAGCGTCTTGGAGACTGATGGTGTTCTCATTACAGTCAGTGGGTTCTGAATGTCATTTTTTTTTCATGGTGACGACTGGACGTGTAATACAACTCACAGAATCTGAAAAAAGAGGAGAGAGAAAAGAAGCTCGGTAGGATGTATAAGTAGTCGAGGAGAAGGGGTACGTCTTGCCATGCCCCAGTCAGGGGAACAGACAGGAGTGCTAATAATGGATTACATTCTACAGCACAACCAGCGTGCTTCACAGTGAAGGGGGAAACTCACCTCAGCCACCACCAATGTGTAGCACCCACCTGGGTGGGTATTAACCCTAACATGCAGGTCTTTGATGGTGGGAGGAAACCGGAGCACCTGGAAGAAACCCACGCAGGCTCGGGGAGAACGTGATAAAGGACCTGGGACAGCCTGGGGTTCCATCCCAGGACCTCCTTTTTATAAGGCAACAATGCTAACCACTGGGCCACCGTGCTGCCCAAATGATGCCCAGATGATGGCAGAGATTGTTGGTCTTCAGTGGGTGGAAGAAGTGAGGCCAGACAGGGTGGTGTTGTGTATTGACTCTGCAGCAGTACTTTTAAATGTATAAACTATGAAGCCAATCAGGGAGAAAATGTCCAATGTTTATGTAGAATTCAAAGGTTGGGAACAGATGCAGAATTTTTGTTGGATTCTTGCTCATATGGGAGTAGAGGGCAATGAATTTGCAGACAGGATGGCTAAAAGATAATTAAGTATGAGGCATATAATCTGTATAGCATTTGGAAAAGGGGAAGGTAAAACACTAATCAAGAAGAAAATATCGGAGCTTTTGCAGAAGAAGTGGGATGAGGACAGCAAGGGCAGGGCAGAACGTACTACAGAATACAAAAGACAGTTTGAGCCACAGTGTTAAAGGGAGAAGAGGAAGAGCGGAGGCGTTTTTATCCAGATTAAGGTTTGATCATCACACTGATTTAAGTAAGACTATTTTTATTGGGAAAAGTAAATTCATGTGTGTGCATGCAAATCAAATCAATGTTATTTGTGTAGCCCAATATCACAAATTACAAATGTGCCCCAGTGGGCTTGACAGCAACACAACATCCTGTCCTTAGACCCTCTCATCGGATAAGGAACAACCCCCCCCCCAAAACCCCTTTAACAGGGAGAAACAATAGGAAGAAACTCAGGGAGAGCAGCAGAGGAGGATCTCTCTCCCACGACGGACAGCGTGCAGTGTGGTGTTGTGTTCACGCAGTTTACACAACACCACACTGACACAACTGCGCTGTGACATGACTGAGATGCGGAACAGGTAATAATGCACCGTGACAAATATAATGAAGCAAGGGGAAGGTCGCAACCAAGGGCGAAAGAGGCCGGAGGAGGATGGGATTTGGAAGGGATATTAGGAACGAGTGGGAATGAGCTGTGGGAAACACAGAGAGGGGGAACAGATTTATTAATAAATACCGAATTGTTCAACAGAATATGGTTTTGTTTTGTTTGTAGACTAACGTAAACTAGATCCTGTTCTACATGTTCCGGTACGGCCGGTAGAGGGCAGCGTCTAAAAGTTAGTATTGCAATCAGCCCAAAAATCCAAAGAAGAAGAAGAAGAAGAAGAAGCCTCCCTAATACGTCATTTCCGTGCCGCGCACGCGCAATCTGAAAAATAAACAACATGGCGGTGTCTCTGCAGCGTTTGGCGTCCGCGGGGAAAAACCTTTTCAGAAGGAACTTATTCAAGACCGAACACTTCAGCAGGGTAAGAACTGGTTTTATAAGAGGAAAATGTTTTGACTGATCTTTTCTCTCTCTCAGAGTAAAGCTGTACGGAGAATAACCGTCCGAAACGCGCGTCAGTCAACACAGCATAGCTGTCACTCAGCTCCTTTCTCTGAGCCGCTGGTTGTGATTTACCTTAACCGGCCAGAATCACTTTAACCTTAACCGGCCAGAATCACTTTAACCTTAACCGGCCACAATCACTTTAACCTTAACCGGCCAGAATCACTTTAACCTTAACCGGCCAGAATCACTTTAACCTTAACCGGCCAGAATCACTTTAACCTTAACCGGCCAGAATCACTTTAACCTTAACCGGCCAGAATCACTTTAACCTTAACCGGCCAGAATCACTTTAACCTTAACCGGCTAGAATCACTTTAATCTTAACCGGCCAGAATCACTTTAACCTTAACCGGCCAGAATCACTTTAACCTTAACCGGCCAGAATCACTTTAACCTTAACCGGCCACAATCACTTTAACCTTAACCGGCCAGAATCACTTTAACCTTAACCGGCCAGAATCACTTTAACCTTAACCGGCCAGAATCACTTTAACCTTAACCGGCCAGAATCACTTTAACCTTAACCGGCCAGAATCACTTTAACCTTAACCGGCCAGAATCACTTTAACCTTAACCGGCTAGAATCACTTTAATCTTAACCGGCCAGAATCACTTTAACCTTAACCGGCCAGAATCACTTTAACCTTAACCGGCCAGAATCACTTTAACCTTAACCGGCCAGAATCACTTTAACCGGGCAGAATCACTTTAACCTTAACCGGTCAGAATAACTTTAACCTTAACCGGGCAGAATCAGTTTAACCTTAACCTGCCAGAATCACTTTAACCTTAACCGGGCAGAATCAGTTTAACCTTAACCGGGCAGAATTAGTTTTACCTTAACCGGCCAGAATAAGTTTAACCTTAACCGGCCAGAATCACTTTAACCTTAACCGGCCAGAATAACTTTAACCTTAACCGGGCAGAATCAGTTTAACCTTAACCTGCCAGAATCACTTTAACCTTAACCGGGCAGAATCAGTTTAACCTTAACCGGCCAGAATAACTTTAACCTTAACCGGGCAGAATCAGTTTAACCTTAACCTGCCAGAATCACTTTAACCTTAACCGGGCAGAATCAGTTTAACCTTAACCGGGCAGAATTAGTTTTACCTTAACCGGCCAGAATAAGTTTAACCTTAACCGGCCAGAATCACTTTAACCTTAACCGGCCAGAATAACTTTAACCTTAACCGGCCAGAATTAGTTTTACCTTAACCGGGCAGAATCAGTTTTACCTTAACCGGCCAGAATAACTTTAACCTTAACCGGGCTGATCAGTTTAACCTTAACCGGGCAGAATTAGTTTAATCTTAACCGGGCAGAATAAGTTTAACCGGGCAGAATAAGTTTAACCGGGCAGAATAAGAGGGATCTGTGGGTATTAATCAAGTGTCCTTCTTCAGATAGGTGATCTGGTAGGGACCGGTTAGGTTCGAGTCTTATCTGCCGAGTCATGGTGACAGCTGCTTTCTGCTAGTTTAACTTTTGTCCTCCCCCCGCAGCCCATAGCTGGATCACACAAACTTTTAGCGACTCAAGCTGCCAGCCAGGTGGTTTTAAATGTCCCGGAAACCAAAGTGACGACTTTAGAAAATGGACTTCGAGTTGCTTCTGAGGACTCAGATCTTCCCACCTGTACGGTAAGTTCAAGTTTGATCAAATTCCGCCACCGCAAACTCATAAACACATCTCTGTGAGGAAACAAGAATCTGTAGCGCCACCTTACAACGATCAAGTTGACAGGTCGTTTTTATATTAAAATGAAATATTCATCACTGACTTCCAGGTGGGCTTGTGGATCGATGCCGGCAGTCGATATGAAAATGAGAGGAACAATGGGACGGCACACTTCCTGGAACACATGGCATTCAAGGTGAGGTGTGACTGCACATCTGTTATTAGAAACAGTAACAGCCTGCCTCTGACTTTCCCAGCAGACTTCTATCAAGGCCTTGCTGCTTATGTAAAGGAAGTTTGTATTTTGCTACATTACTGTTTCATGACTATGGAGCTGCCAGGGAAGAGGAGAAGAGGAAGGCCAAAGAGGAGGTTTATGGATGTGGTGAGGGAGGACATGCAGGTGGCTGGTGTGACAGAGGAAGATGCAGAGGACAGGAAGAGATGGAAACGGATGATCCGCTGTGACGCCCACTAATGGGAGCAGCCAAATATAGTATTAGTATTAGTAGTAGTAGTAGACTGTTTCATGCCATTCTTCACTTTGTATGCACTTTGTATGTTTAAGTTTGAACATAGGTCCACTTAACACTGGACCTATGTTCAGACTGTTCCCTTCACAATTGAAATCAGTTAGGAATCACTTAATGGCGGTCACAAATCTCAGCAGATTGAATGTTGCTGATCCCTCTTCTGCCTTCATGTCTGATAACAGGCACAGAGCCTAAAAAAACCTGACCTGATTTAAAACACAACCAATGGCACACGTAAAGAAGAACCATGTGACATTTCCAGAAGATTCCAGCCAAAACATTTTAATCACCTTGATCACCTGATCTGTGTTTGTGTGTCTGACAGGGTACCAGGAAGCGGTCCCAACTAGATTTAGAGCTGGAGATTGAGAATATGGGAGCCCACCTGAATGCGTACACATCCCGGGAGCAGACTGTGTATTATGCCAAAGCTTTTTCAAAGGATCTTCCACGAGGTAGGACATGAAAGAGGACCTTAAGTGTCAGTAGAATTGTTAAGTCATTGCTTTTGAAAATTTAGATTCCAGTCACCAGGTATTGAGAGATCTTCATCTCTGCTGTCATGACCAGAGTGAAGGGGAGAGTGCCAATGTCACTTTGAAGAATCCAGTCTGAAATCTTCACTCTTCTCTTTTGCTACAGAAAAATCTAACAGTTACAAACAGATTAAAAAAGAAATAATTCATTTTAAAACCTCTCCTGGTTCCTGTTTGCCAGCGGTGGAGATCCTGGCGGACATTATCCAGAACAGCATGCTGGGCGAGACAGAGATCGAGCGGGAGAGGGGGGTGATCCTCCGGGAGATGCAGGAAGTTGAGACCAACCTGCAGGAAGTTGTGTTCGACTACCTCCATGCCACCGCCTATCAGTCCACGGCACTGGGCAGAACCATCCTGGGTCCCACAGAGAACATCAAGTAGGATGGCTTTTCATTTTGGTTCTTTTCAAACTCACAGCCAGTGAGTTGGACTAAATACTGATGAGCTCATGTCAAGTGTTTTACATGCACACTTAAAAAGAAACAAAAAACAAAGCAAGTTTCTTGGGATTAATTACCCAGTTTCCCCTCGGGGATGAATTAAGTATTCTGATTCTGATTGTGGTTCTGATTAAGTTGGTGTTGTTTCTGTGTGTGTGTGTGTGTGTGTGTGTGTGTGTGTGTGTGTGTGTGTGTGTGTGTGTGTGTGTGTGTTTGTGTTTTCGTGTGTGTGTGTGTGTGTGTTTTCGTGTGTGTGTAATGCAGAACCATCAACAGAGGAGATCTTGTAGAATACATCACCACACACTACAAAGGGCCCAGGATAGTGCTGGCTGCTGCTGGAGGTGAGATATGTTAATTTCTTCAATGAAATCTCTTTGTTTGATAACTTAAATACATTTTACTCTTAATCTGTTAAAATAAGTCTCATCTCCTAATTCAAAACCACTTAGTTTTTAATTTTGTTCCAAATCACTGATTTTAGAATCAAAATCAGAATCATGTTTGTTGGTCATGTAGGTTTGCACTACATGGAATATGACTGGTTTCGTGGCTCTCTCAGTGTACTTAACATAGAATAACAACAATAATAATAACAACAATCTTCACATATATACACAAGGACTGACTTATACAGGTGAAATAAGAGGTGATAAGGTGCAGTGGTGCAGAGAATATATCAGAGATGCTGAAATACATGTTAGCAGCTTACTGACATACATACCTGAAGGTGATGTACATGACAGAGTGTACCAGTATATGTACAATGTACAGTACAGTATATACAACATGTACAGTACAGTATGTACAACATGTACAGTATATACAACATGTACAGTGCAGTATATACAACATGTACTGTACAGTATGTACAACATGTACAGTACAGTATATACAACATGGGTGGATTTATTGACAGTGTTTAAGCATTCATTTGAATGACAGCCCACAGAAAGAAACTGTTTTTATATCTGGTTGTTTTGGGGTGCAGTGCTCTGTAGCGCCTACCAGAGGGGAGGAGTTGGAACAGGTTGTGACCAGGGTGTGATGGGTCTGCAGTGATGTTGCCTGCCCGTTTCCTGAGTCTGGAGGTGTATAAGTCCTGAGTGGAGGGCAGGTTGGCACCAATGATTTTCTCTGCAGACCTAACTGTCCGTTGCAGTCTGTCCCTGTCCTGTTTGGTGGCCGATCCAAACCAGACAGTGATGGATGTGCAGAGGACAGACTGGATTATTGCAGTGTAGAACTGAATTAACAGGTCTTGAGGCAGGTTGAATTTCTTGAACTGGTGGAGAAAGTACATCCTCTGCTGGGCCTTTTTTATGATTGTGTCTATGTTGGTGCCCACCTTAGGTCCTGGGAGATCGTGGAACCCAGAAATCTGTACATTTTCACTGTAGACACCGTGCTGTTGAGTATGATGAGGGGGGGGCAGTGTAGGGGGAGTCCTCCTGATGTCCACTGTCATCTCCGCTGTTTTGAGTGTGTTCAGCTCCAGGTTGTTATGGCCGCACCAGAGGGCCAGCTGATCAACCTCCCGTCTATCTGCAGACTCGTCACCACCCCGGATAAGGGCAGTGATGGTTGTGTCGTCCGCAAACTTCAGGAGTTTAACAGACGGGTCACCTGAGGTGCAGTCATTTGTGTAGAGGGGAGAGCACAAATCCCTGTAGGGCGCCAGTGCTGATTGTCCAGGTGCTGGATGTGATTTTCCCCAGCCTCACCAGCTGCCCCCTGTCTGTCAGGAAGTTTTTAATTCACTGGCAGATGGGGGCTGGCACAGTGAGCTGGGTGAGTTTGGAGTGGAGGATATCTGAGGATATCTGAACGCTGAGCTGAAGTCCACATACAGGACAGGAGGGTGACACGCCACCTGGGCCCGGTGCCTTCCTGGTCTTCTGTCTCTGGAAGAGCTGGCACACTTCCTCCACACAGATCCTGAGTGTGGGTGGGGGTTTGGTGGGGAGGGGGGAGTGGCTGGCAGGGAGTGCAGTTGGTTGTGTGTAGTGGCCAGAGAGGGTGAGGGGTGTGAACGTTTGCTTTTCAAACCTGCAGTAAAACCCATTTAGATCATTAGCCAGTTGATGGTTCCCTGCAGTGTGTGTGTGTGTATGTGTGTGTGTGTGTGTGTGTGTGGGGGGGGGTCTCCTGTAGTTGTTAATGTCTTTCAAACCTCTCCAGACTTATAATGGGTTGGTCGTTGGCAGAAAACCTCTTTTTCAACTTTTTAGAGTAGCACTTTTTTGCCACTGTGATCTGCTTTGTGAGTGTATTTCTGGCTTTGTTGAACTGGATCCTATCTCCACTCCTGTAGTCTTCCTCTGTGGCCTGATGAAGCTGCCTGACTTTAGCTGAGAACCAGGGCTTATTGTTGTTGAAGGTACAGAAGGTTTTGGTGGGCATACACATGTCCTCACAAAAGCTGATGTAAGATGTCACAGTGTCAGTGAGTTTGTCCAGGTCTGTAGAAGCAGCCTCAAAAACCCTCCAGTCAGTGCAGCCGAGGCAGGTCTGGAGCTCCAGTTTTGACTCACTGGTCTGTGTCCTCACAGTTTTAATCACAGGCTCTGCAGGTTTTAGTTTCTGCCTGTAGGTTGGGATGAGATGAATCAGACAGTGACCAGAGGGGCCCACGGCTGCACGGGGGACAGAGCGATAGGCGTCCTTTAATGTTGTGTAGAGTTTGCTCTGTTAAAATCCTCAAGGATGGTCTATTCCGTTGCCTACCAACACGGGGATCGGCAGTTCGAATCCCCGTGTTACATCTGGCTTGGTCGGGCATCCCTTCCCACCCTACAGACACAATTGGCCGTGTCTGTGGGTGGGAAGCCAGATGTGAGTATGTGTCCTGGTTGCTGCACTGGCGCCTCCTCTGGTTGGTCGGGGTGCCTGTTCGGGGGGGAGAGGGAACTTGTGTGGTTTACAGTCAGTGAAGAAGGTCTCTAAGTGAGGGCTGCATGATTTCTTCAACACTGACATCCGTACACCAACCTTCGTTTATGTAGAAGCATATGCCACCACCCCGTTATTTTCCTGATAGCTCCGTATCGCGGTCCGCCCGGAGGAGTTGGAACTGTGACAGATGAAGTGTACTGTGCGTGATGTGCCCGCTAAGCCAGGTTTCAGTGGGACACAAGGCAGCAGATTTGGAAAAGTCCGAGTTTTTTCTGTTTAGGAGCAGCAGTTCGTCCATCTTGGTGGCCAGAGAGCGGACATTCGCCAGGTGGATTGACGGGAGCGCGGTTCTAAATCCTCGCTGTTGCCGTTTAACGAGCGCTCCGGCTCCCGTCAGCGTCTACGTCGTAGTCCACACAGGACTGTACCGATCAAGTCCTCCGCAAGACTTTCCTTCAATTACAGTTCAAATGTTCAGTTAAAGTCGGTAAAACAGTCTGTTCAGTTTGTCCAGTTGACAGACGGAGACGTAAAGTCCTTCCCAGCTGTGTGGTCAGGGAGTGGGTTCTGGAAACTAAACAAAATCAGTGACGGCTCATCAAGTCATTAGTCTACTTTATTGTAACCTACATGCTTCTCTGTAGCCCCCCCCCCCCATCACCTTGAATTTGCTCCTAAGTAAAACAGATTGATTGGAATTTGCCTTTTGCTCAGGGGTGTCCCATGATGAGCTCATCGATTTGGCCAAGTACCACTTTGGAAAGCTTCCTGCCAGATACAAAGGTGAAGTGCCGGCTCTTCCTGAATGCAAATTCACAGGAAGTGAGGTACGTCTAAGGAAAGCACACATCATTACACAATCCAGCACACGTGCGGGGGATGGTAGTTGATCCAGATAGGTTGGACAGCGTTCACGGTCAAGATAAAAGAAATGCAGTTTATTCATGAGAGGGAATCATAAACAGAAGGACCAGCAAAACTTGTTCGTTTGTTGCTTCTCAGATCCGAGTGCGTGATGATAAAATGCCCCTGGCGCATATAGCCATTGCAGTGGAGGCGGTGGGCTGGTCGCACCCGGACACCATTCCCCTTATGGTAGCCAACACGCTCATCGGGAACTGGGATCGCTCCTTTGGCGGAGGGGTGGTGAGTACCACATCAATCTGGTGATCTGGTTCTGCTGTTGCAAGATCCTGATTCCAGTGTAAGTTTTTAAAAACATGTTCTTATCAAACTGTTTGATGCAATGAAAAATCAACTAAAGAAAATAAAAGCATGTTATCACTGATCATGTAAAGAAGCCCGGCGCACCCGGAGGAAACCCACGTAGACACCGGTAGAAGATGCAAACTCCACACAGAGGATGACCCGGGACGACCCCCAAGGTTGGACTACCCTGGGGCTCGAACCCAGGACCTTCTTGCTGTGAGGCGACTGCGCTGACCACCGTGCCGCCCTTTTTCAATACATGTTTCAGCAAAAAGTATTTGCTGTCACTTTGACACAAGTAAAAAAAGAAAACATGGGGTCTGCACACTTTTCTCAGCACCCATTTAGGGTTGTTTAATCTCACCATCAATCTTCTTTGAGAGTTTAAAAACGAAATGGGAGGTAATAGCCATGCACAAGAGAAAATAGCTGCCCACTGCTCCTAAGAGTTTAATGTAGGATGACTTAAATACAGAGGACAAATTCTGGATATGTGTAAATATGTACTTGGCAAGTAAAGCTCTTGGAATATATATTTTTTTCTTGTAAATATGCTCTTTTTGTTTTATCCTTTAGACATTCCCATGCCTAGCACTAGTTTGGAAAGCGTGAACAGAATCAGAGTGAAATTGGGTTTTGATTTGGGACCTCGGAGGTCGCTCGCCTTTTTAATGCTACACACTCCGAAATGCTCAATTTTAAAAATTAAAGTGTGACTAAAACCCCAAGTTTCAGACATCGTCTTTTTCAGCCGAACTGAGCAACACGGTGAGACCGCTATGAACTTACAGCACTCGGCCATCTTTGAGTTCTAGTTGTCTCCCCCTGTCTCTCCTGTAGAACCTGTCCAGCCGGTTGGCCCAGATGGCCTGTCAGGGGAACCTGTGCCACAGCTTCCAGTCCTTCAACACGTGTTACACGGACACGGGCCTGTGGGGGCTCTACATGGTGTGTGAACCAGGAACCATCAGAGAGATGATGCACTTCACACAGATGGAGTGGTGAGGACCCGGCCAACTTGCTGAAAAGCCGATCAGGGGAGGATTGATAAAGTTTATGGTTTCTTACACAGCAGGTAGATGGACTAAACTAAACTAAGAAGCAGAGCAGTTGCTAAACTTACTACTCTCAAGTTTTTTGGCCGTTTGTACTTAAACGGACTGGTAAGCTGCCATCACTGCAAGGTTTAGAGGTTCCATTCCCTGTGTAGTTTCTTGGGTACAATGCTGCACCAAATGGGTCAAAATTAGCGGGTCTTAGCCCCTGTTTGCTAAAAAAAAAATGTTAGCAGTTAAAAATAGATAGATTGTAGATAGATGGTTTATTAGCCACATAACCAAGGCCGGTAGAATTTGTTTTCGGTACAGCATGTTAAACTCTGCAGCACAATACATCCATGGACAACAGCAGACACTCCACATATTATCATGAACAATACAGTCACACAACAGCAGAAACAAACATATTACACACAACAGTCAGGTGAATGGTGGTGTTTATGTCAGTGGTGTGTGAGGAGGGACTATAGGGAGGAATTCAGAGTCCTGATGGCTAGGGGGAAAAAAAACGGTTTGTGAAGTGTTTAGTCTTAGTGGACAGTGACCTGTAGCGCCTCCCTGAGGGAAGACGCTGGAAGAGGTGATAAGCAGGATGTGAGGGGTCGGAGGTGATCTTCTTTGCTCGCTTTACAGTCCAGTGAGTCTATAGAGATTCAACTAAGGGAGTGGGTTGCTCATGATTTGGGATACCTTGTTGACAATCCGCTGCAGTTTTTTCCATGTTTGACTGTCCATGCCACCGCATCATACTGTAATACTATGATACTATACTACTGTAATACTGTAATAGAAGATGTTATGATGGACTCGATAATGGCTGAATAAAACAGAACGAGCAGTTGACGTTTGATCCGGTATTTTTTAAGTTGCCTAAGAAAGTCAAGTGGTTGTTGAGCTTTTGCAATGATGTGTTCAGTGTTAATTTTCCACTTCAGGTTGGTGCTGATGTATCTTCCAAGGAATTTAAAAGAGTCGGTGGTGGTGATGGGGTCTCCATTCGTTTGTATGGGTGTTTTCGGATTCGGCATGCATTGGAAGTCAATAATGAGTTCTTGGGTTTTGGCTGTATTAAGCAGAAGGTCGGTGTATGCACACCAAGTGACAGCTTGGTCTACTATGGTGCGGTACTGGGTTTCATCATTGTTGGAGTTGAGGCCTACAATGGTTGTGTCGTCTGCGTATTTTATTATTTTAACAGAACTGTCCATGGAGGTAAAGTGGGTGGTGTAAAGTGAGAAGAGCCAGGGGGAGAGAACACAGCCCTGAGGAGCACCTGTACTGAGGGTAAGAGGGTGTGAGGTTAGGTTATTAACCTTCACCCTCTGTGGCCTGTTCCACAGGAAGCTCTGAATCCATTGGCATATGGCTGGGTCAATGTTCACATCCAAGAGTATGGTAGAGTTTGAGTGGGGTGATGGAGTTGAAGGCGGAACTAGTCTATGAACAGGATGCATGTGTAGGTGTTTGGTGATTCCAGGTGTTGCAGGGCATGGTGGAGGGCTATGCTAACTGCATCCTGAACAGACCAGTTGGCTTGATAGGCAAATTGATATATGGGTCCATCATTGGGGAGGTGCAGGATCCAAGTATGGTAGAATGATGCGCTCAAATGCTTTCATGGCCACAGATGTCAGGGCAACTGGTCTGAAGTCATTGAGGCAGGTGATCTTTGAGGACTTCGGCGCAGGAATGATGGTAGACAGTTTGAAGCACTGTGGGACAGTACATTGGCTTAGAGAGGTGTTAATTATGGTGGAAAATATTGGGGCCAATTGTACTGCAGTGGCTCAACAAAGCAGGACTGATGCCGTCTGGCCCTGCTGCTTTCCTAATGTTCTGCTTCTTGAATGTAGCTTTCACATCATCCTCCTGGATGCAGAACGGTGGCATTGGAGTGGGAGTAGGTGGATGGCTGGTGGAATAGGTCTTTCAAACCTTGCATAAAACTTATTTAATTTATTTGGGAGGTTATGGTCATTATTTGGAGGGGAGCAGGGGCCGTTTTTTTATCTGTAATTTTCTCAAGATTTTTCAATATTGATCTGGAGTTACTGGAAGAGAATTGTTCCAATTTTGTTGCGTAGCTGGACTTTGTTTTTTGTTTTTTATTACAGCACACAACTTATACTTGGCTGCTCTGTATTGATCTGTTTTTGTACGCCCAGTTATTTCCTTTGTGTAGGAGGTACAATTCTTTGGAGAACCAGGGTTTTTTATTGCCATACAATGTCACTGTTTTGGTAGGGATGTACATTTCCTCGTAGAACTTGATGTATGATGTCACTGTGTCTGTGAGTTCATCGAACGAGTCACAAGCTGCACTAAATCAGAATTCAAAGCACCCTCGAAGTGTTTCAGTGGCATCCAAGGACCAGGACCTGATAGATTTTATTGTTTGTTTGATGGATTTAAGCTTTTGTCTGTATTTGGGGATGAGGAGTAACACAACATGGTTGGACTTCCCCAGTGGAGCCCTCGGAAATGCACGGTAAGCATTCGAAATTGAGATGTAGCAGTGATCCAATGTTTTGTTTTCTCTGCTATGGCAAGTGACTTGTTGCTCATAGTTCGGTAGTTTGGGGGACAGATTTGTATGGTTGAAATCACCTAACTCAATGACAGACATGTCAGGGTTGGAGCTATGAACAGAGGAAATATGTCGTGAGAGTTAGCTAATGGCTGTGTTAGCGTTAGCTTGTGGTGGAATGTAAACACTAACTAATACAAAGTGAACTCTCTCAGAGGTAATATGGTCTCCAGTTCAAACTGATGAATTCAAGATCATAAGAGCAGTAGTGATGAAGGATTGTTGTGTTGTTACACCAGTGCTGATTGACCATGAGACAAATACCCCCACCTTTTGACTTGTGAGGTAGTTTGACCGACCTGGTGGCTCTGATGATATTGAAGCCGGGGGGGGGGGGTATCGCTTGATCAGGGACCGGTTGATCCAGTCATGTCTTGGTAAAGCAGAAGGCCGAGCAGTCTCTGTCGGTTTGTGTCAAAGACAAAAGTTCATCCATTTTATTTTTGAGGGATCGCATGTTGGATGAGGTCAGTGTCGGTAGTGGGGGGCTGATAGGGCCGTCTCCTGAACCTGCAGAGCACCCCTGTTCGGGTTGTCTGGAACAGTCAGACAGCTTGAATGACAGATGTCATGAAGTTAATCCTGACGTTTATCACAGGATGTCACTGTGCACGAGTCTGACAGAGAGCGAAGTGGTGCGAGCCAAGAACCTGCTGAAGACCAACATGCTGCTGCACCTGGATGGTAAGACGGCCTTGTGTCTCCCACCACAACAGATGCAGAATCCTAACCTGTCGCTCTCCATTCAAACTTTGTGTCCCCCCACCCATCAGGCTCCACTCCCATCTGTGAGGACATCGGCAGACAGATGCTGTGCTACAGTCGGCGGATCCCCCTTCATGAGCTGGAGGCACGAATTGATGTGAGTGAATTGACCTTTTTCCACAAGCCTGGCCGACACGCTTCCACTTAAGTCATAAAAGGCTAAAGATCGGTTTCCCCGTTGCCTTTAAAAAGCCAGCTGTCTGTCACCTTCGATCCTGTCTGTGATCACTTTGTGTTTCAGCAGAGTATGACAGGTGTTGTCACATACCTTTATTTCTGTAGTGATTTGATCAGTGGTCACAAAATGCTAACTGGCTTATCAAAGATAAATGGTAATTTCAGGGCTGTTAGTATTTTATGAAACGCTCCAGCATTCCCGTGACCCTGAGAGCAGGGTAAGCGGTTTGGATGATGGATGGATAGTATTTTATGACTCGATCAAATCACCTTTATTTACTGCGGTCGTTTCACTGACAACAGCTGTATATTTATACACTGCTGAAATGCAAAGTAAGCGATCAAACAGAAGTAAAGGCAATAAGTGTTTTTTAACATTGTGGGCAACAGGAAGAACAGATTTTTACCCCTCTTAAGACAAAGTGGAAGTACGTCAGCCATGTTTTTAGATTAGAAAACAACCACGATTTACAGACCCGTCTTTTGACTGCCCTGACATTACTGTGGCAGTAGCAGAGTGGTGGTAAGATGATGAAAGTGGAGCAAGTCAGCAGTACTTGGGAAGTGATCGCTGTTTCCCTTTGCCCTTCTAACAGGCCATCGACGCAAAGACCATCAAGGACGTGTGCACCAAATACATCTTTGACAAGTCTCCCGCTATTGCAGCAGTCGGTATGTCGACACCTGCACCTTTCTGAATGAATTCACTAAATGCATCGTTTTGTAGTCTACGTACCCCCAAGAGTTCATAACCTCTAAAATCATCTTGTGAGAAAACCCGTCACCACTAGTCGTAAAGATGACCAAGACATGAAAACACGGTGGGTCATTCGTCCGGGCCTCTCCTGTGACAACAAGCAACACTGCTCATGGTCACATCACTTCAGTGCAATTGTGAAGTTGTCATATTTCAGGCTGGAATCAGAAATACACATTGGAGGGGCGTCTGGGTAGCGTGGCGGTCTATTCCGTTGCCTACCAACATGGGGATCGCCGTTCGAAATCCCCGTGTTACCTCCGGCTTGGTCGGGCGTCCCTACAGACACAATTGGCCGTGTCTGTGGGTGGGAAGCCGGATGTGGGTATGTGTCCTGGTCACTGCATTAGCGCCTCTTCTGGTTGGTCAGGGCGCCTGTTCAGGGGGGAGGGGGAACTGGGGGGGAATAGCGTGGTCCTCCACCACACTGTTCCCCTGGTGAAACTCCTCACTGTCAGGTGAAAAGCAGCGGTTGTTGACTTCACATGTATGGGAGGAGGTATGTGGTAGTCTGCAGCCCTCCCTGGCTCAGCAGAGGGGGTGGAGCAGTGACCAGGACGGCTTGGAAGAGCGGGGTAATTGGCCAAGTACAATTGGGGAGAAAAAGGGGGGAAAAAAATCAAAAAGGAAAATAAAGACATACACATTAGATGGATCATCATTTGGGGTCTTTAGAGTGCAGATCTTCTGGTTTAAAAAGCACTACCAACCTCTTCCATGCTCTCTCTCTCTCTCTCTCGGAGGTCAGTTCCTCAACAGCAGTGCCTTGTTTAAGGACATTTCAGATGTATTTCATAACTACTTCCTGGATAATTTCGTGAAAATATGTCAGAACGACTACAGACGGGGAGTTGTGGCCTGAATGTCATTACTTTTAGTTTAGTTTCCTTTAAGGTACAGTTGATAAAATGCTCTATTTAAATCAATTTCATAATCCCTAATTAGCAGTATTTTATACAAATCATGGAGCCATTCCCAGCTAACAAACTCAGTAACTAATATGAACATTTTATTAGCTGTGCAGTACTGACGCTGTTGCACCAGTCTGCCCTCAGCTGCTGTGAACACACGAGTCTGACATGACGGGCATCTTCATTTTGGGGGGTGTTTTTGAATGGCAGGTCCCATCGAGCAGCTCCCAGACTACCAGCAGATCCGCGGTGGAATGTTCTGGATGAGAACCTGAAGACAAGCTGGTCGCCAGCTGGCAGCACCTGTACAGTATCTTAACAAAACTCTACAAACACAGTATTTAAGTCTCTTTGTAGGATTTTTTTTGTCCTCCTTTAATTTTATTATAAAATAAAGACCAACACAATAATGTTAAAATAACAGAGACTATATGTTGTGGTTTTTGTCATTTCCTGCTCTTCGCTGCTACTTGCTCCTGGGCAGCCTTCTTGGCTTTGACCATTTCCACCAGTTCCTGTCAGGAGGAGCAAAGGAAAGAAAGTCTTGTAAAATGTCTTTAAACTCAGTCTGAATAACAACCAGTCTCTGAATGTCCACATCTGACTGATTTAACTCCCAAGCAGCAGCTGGTTTCATCTACGTCACCTCGAAGGTCTGGGCGAGAAACACTCATCAGAACTCCTCAGACTGAAATGGCGCCACGATGTGGCGCTGGGTAGTTATGAATATTTATCGTCTTTCAAAAGTGTTGAATGGGGATGAAATTCAGATATTGTCATGTTGTGATACACAATTTTGTTGTATAAATGAATGACAATGGAAAATCTGACCAAAAAGCTGTCAGTAAATGAAGTGTTAAATATCTGAGGGGTATTATCTGGAAACTGGTTTTGGTTTGATGTTATGTACACGTTACACTACCGAGCGTTTCAGTATGATGGCGCTCAGCTGCATTTATAAACATGCCCCCCCCCTTCTCCCCAATTGTACCTGGCCAATCACCCCACTCTTCCGAGCCGTCCCGGTCTCTGCTCCACCCCCTCTGCTGATCCGGGGAGGGCTGCAGACTACCACATGTCTCCTCCCATACATGTGGAGTCACCAGCAGCGTCTTTTCACCTGACAGTGAGGAGTTTCACCAGGGGGACGTAGCGCGTGGGAGGATCACGCTATTCCCCCCAGGTGCCCGACTGACCAGAGGAGGCGCCAATGCATTGAACAGGACACATACCCACATCTGGCTTCCCACCCGCAGACACGGCCAATTGTGTCTGTAGGGACGCCCGACCAAGCCGGAGGTAACATGGGGATTCGAACCGCCGATCCCCCTTTTTGGTAGACTGGAATAAACCACTACACTACCTGGACGCCCGTAACGCGGTGTTTTTAACATATGGGAGCAGATATTGTGATATCAGTACTGTGTAATATTCAAAGCCATTGTGACACATGGTGTTGTGGTCCCTTTACCTTGTAGCGCTTCATGCAGTCTTTCTTGCTGCGTCCGGGCACGGCGGCGGCGATCTTCTCCCACCTCTCGGGTGTGCTGACCGGGTATGTCTTCAGCGCCTGTTCCAGAAGCTTTTGTTCCTCGGTGGTCCAGGGAGCCGCGGCGTCGCCGCTGGCAGCTGATGAGACACACGGAGGTGTAACATGAACAGTTGTGACACCCAGCAGGACACTCGTTCTGGCATTATGAGCGCCATCACACTGGCGTCTGTGTCTATACGGCCGTTAACACGTCATGGCTGTCAATGGAGTGTACGTACACACACACACTGGTAACAACGAAACCCCTGGTTATCCCAACGGGTATATATTAGTTACCGCTCAGCAGCCATCCAGGAGGAATGAACGCCGCCATGACAGAAGTCTGCAGGCGTGGCCTAACTTATGATGACCAGATTAAAACCAAAGGGCCGGGCAGGCACACGTCTTGGTGCTCAATACAGACTATAAGAGTCACCACACAACATGATGGCAGACAAGTTACAAAAAGCCCAGTGAGGACGGCCAACAACTGCTGGTGAAAGGCAGTAATGCTGTTTTTTTTTTAAAGAACAACTGCACAACTAAAAAAGGGCTTTTGAGCGGGCTGGGGTGGCATTCCTGCAACTTTGATTTCATAGCGATTTTTGTGCAAATTTGCTCACATCCTTTTTATTCTGTAATCAATGTTGGCATTGCGCCCCCTGCTGGTTTGATTCTGCCATACTTGAGCAGCCCTTAAATGTCGTTTCCAGGTAGTTTTGTTCAGAGTTGCTTGGAAACCGATACCAGGGTTAAACGGAGCTTCGGTATCTGAGACTTCACACAAGACTAAAGTCAGATGCTAACAGTCATGAATAACTTGTCATAAATAAAAGAAAAATGTCTTGATTTCATTTTTCACATGTGGCAGTCTGTCTCATTAATGGTGAAAAAAACCTGATTCTGTCTCAATTATTTTGCCCTTACTAATGGTCCAAATGTCCTCTGTTCAGCAAAGTACTGGATCAGCTCGGGACTCGGTATTGGACGATGCTTATGGAGTACTACACTGACTGAAGTGGTACTGGAAAGTGATACTGATGCATTCCTAGTCCTGTCCTCAGGGAATGGTGTAAAAACCAGTCCCAGGGGGACAGACGCTCCACATCTGGACACTCACCGTCGAATCTCTCGGAGGGAACGGCGTTGTCCACGGTGGTCGGCACGGCGGCGTGCTCTTTCTTAAACTTCTCAAAAGCTTTCCTGTTGATCTCGTCTTTCTGCTGAGGATCTGAGGAGGAAACAGCAGGACGCAGACTGATCCTGCTTCTGAAGCCCCGCTCACACATAAACACAGCTACTTCCACCACAAACTAAACAACTTTAAATGAAAAGCTCATTGTTTTTCCCCCTTTTTCTCCCCAATTGTACTTGGCCAATTACCCCACTCCTCCGAGTCGTCCCGGTCTCTGCTCCACCCCCTCTGCTGATCCGGGGAGGCTGCAGACTACCACATGCCTCCTCCCATACATGTGGAGTCGCCAGCTGTTTCTTTTCACCTGACAGTGAGGAGTTTCACCAGGGGGACGTAGCGCGTGGGAGGATCACGCTATTCCCCCCAGTTCCCCCTCCCCCCGAACAGGTGCCCTGACCGACCAGAGGAGGCGCTAGTGCAGCGACCAGGACACATACCCACATCCGGCTTCCCATCTGCAGACACGGCCAGATGTGTCTGTAGGGACGCCTGACCAAGCAGGAGGTAACACGGGGATTCCAACCGGTGATCTCCGTGGTGGTAGGCAACGGAATAGACCGCTACGCTACCCGGACGCCCACAAATCCTTTAAAAAATGTGGAAAACATTTTTAAACTCAGGGCAGGGCAGTGGTGTGTGCTCGGTTCTCGTTTGTCCTACCTAGTCGTTGTAAGTTCTTGGCTTTGTTGATGACGTCTTTGGCCGTCCTCTTGATGCTTCCGGTGGAGTGCAGGTTCATGTAGTTGGCGATGACTTCCCATCTGGAGCGAGACAGCAGACGGTCAGCTGGGAAACTCAAACACTTGAGGTTTGTTCTACATTTCAGCAGATGAGTTTTATGCCTCTGCCGTAAGACAACACACGGTGTGTGTCAGTCACACCAACTCGCATCATAAGCTAACTTGTGACTGGGAGAAGACTGTGGGTTTTTAAGTGTCAGACCAGGTGCAGCGTGCTTCGCTTAAATTCAAATGAGCCCAGATCGTCCCAAACTAGTCTGTCGTCGCCTCCTTGAACGGAGACATTTCTAGGATTTTAGGAAATGGGATTAAAACTGACAGGTGACTGCACTGAACTGCAGAATAAAATACGTTTAATACTTTGTTCAAACAGCAACAACACTGAATCTCTGGATTCCTGTTTAGTAAACACACCTGACCACAATTTTTCTCACGTTTTTTTTTACTTTACTCACTTTTCCATCGTCTCATATCTCTTCCAGACCTTTTTTTTTTTTAAACTTTGGTCATTGTGATTCACATTTTACATCTGCATGTATGTTTGCACAGGGAATGTAACTGAGATGTTCACATATTCAGTCAGTCTTATGAACAGTGCTGCTGAGGAATGATGGAAATGTCCCCTGGACTGACCTGACCCACACATCTACGACAGGGTCGGGGCTAGAGTGAGACAGGGTAGGGGGCTTAGATTGAGACAAGGTAGAGAGCTTAGAGTGAGGCAGGGTCAGGGGGTTAGAGTGAGACACGGTCGGGGGTTAGAGTGAGACAGGGTTAGAGGGTTACAGTGAGACAGGGTCAGGGTTAGAGTGAGACAGGGTTAGAGGGTTACAGTGAGACAGGGTCAGGGGGTTAGAGTGAGACAGGGTCAGAGGGTTACAGTGAGACAGGGTCAGGGTTAGAGTGAGACAGGGTTAGAGGGTTACAGTGAGACAGGGTCAGGGGGTTAGAGTGAGACAGGGTTAGAGGGTTACAGTGAGACAGGGTCAGGGTTAGAGTGAGACAGGGTCAGGGGGTTAGAGTGAGACAGGGTCAGGGTTAAAGAGAGACAAGCTGTACCTGGCGTTGGTCCCAGCGGGGAAGAGGTTGACGGCCTTGATAAGCAGCTGAAGGTCGTCCTCGGACCAGCCCTTCCCACCGCCGCCGCCGCCGCCTCCGCTGGCCTGCTCCGTGCTGCGCGCCGCCTGCCGGGCCTGGACCTCCGCCTCCCGCTCCCTCTGCAGCTGAGCGTTCACCTCTTGCACCTGAAACCCAACACAGACATGTTGAAAGATAGGAGACCAAACAACCCGTCTTCCTTCTTCTGTCACTGGTGTTGTGCAGTCTCACCCTCCCGTGTGTTTCAGTAGAAACAGAAATCAAGCCACGTTTAAACTACTGGATATTTGACCACATCCGTACATGTTCACTCCTGAACGCAGTGTGTTCAGTGAGTCTCGGACGGCTGGTTCAGCCCTGATGCTGGTTCAGCCCTGACACTGATTCAGCCCTGATGCTGGTTCAGCCCTGACACTGGTTCAGCCCTGACGCTGGTTCAGCCCTGACGCTGGTTCAGCCCTGACGCTGGTTCAGCCCTGACGCTGGTTCAGCCCTGACGCTGGTTCAGCCCTGACGCTGGTTCAGCCCTGACGCTGGTTCAGCCCTGACACTGGTTCAGCCCTGACAACACTTTGTTGATGCTGTGAGACGACAAACATCCACAGTGGTTCTCAGCTGCTTCTACACCTGCCTCTTGTAACTCACACCCAGTGATTTGTTCTGTTCATACTGTGTGGTGACTATGTACTGCATGTACTATATATACTGCATGTACTGCATGTACACGACTGGGAAAGGTGACTCAGTCCATCGGGACAGGAAGTTTCGTGGGAGAGACGTTTCATCATGAAACTGGTTCACTTCTCTGGGAATTCTGTACTTTGACCAAGTGTGTATAAGAAACACTGCATTGCATGAGAGCAGGCAGGATAAGTTTGCCTACCTTGTGTAAATAAAAGTTATAAATAAAGTTGGGGTGTGGTGGTCTATTCCGTTGCCTACCAACACGAGGATCGCCAGTTCAAATCCCCATGTTACCTCCTGCGTGGTTGGGCGTCCCTACAGACAAATTAGCCGTGTCTGCAGGTGGGAAGCCAGATGTGGGTATGTGTCCTGGTTGCTGCACTAGCGCCTCCTCTGGGCGGTTGGGATGCCTGTTTGGGGGGGGAAGGGGGAACTGGGGGAATAGCGTGATCCTCCCACATGCTACGTCCCCCTGGTGAAACTCCTCACTGTCAGGTGAAAAGAAGCGGCTGGTGACTCCACATGTATGGGAGGAGGCATGTGGTAGCCTGCAGCCCTCCCTGGATCGGCAGAGGGGGTGGAGCAGAGACCGGGACAGCTCAGAAGAGTGGGGTAGTTGGCCAAGTACAATTGGGAAGAAAATGGGGGGGAAAGCAAAATAAATAAAAAATAAAATCATGGTTTAATTATTGTTGGACGCTCCTTCACTATACAAACAAACACACACACACACACACACACACACACACACACACACAAAGTGGCTCAACTGTGATTGGGTGGAGTCATGTCTTCTTCACCTGTTTGTCCACAGCAGCTTTGCCTTCCACTTTGGTTCCCGAGGCCAAGGCTTCGTTCAGGGACTGCAGACTAGAGGACATGAGAGGAAAACAACAACATCATATTCACTTCTGAAGCTCGTGGCTGGCGGCGTGTCAGATGGGACAGGCGCCTCAGCGCCTGAGGGGGCGCTCTGATTCAGGTTAATGGTACCTCGCCAACTCCAGCCGGTCACAAAGCTTCTCGATTTCCTCCATCATCTTCACGCTGTCCGCCTCGTCGTCTGCGAAGTAGTTCCAGTTCTGAGGAAAATCACAGAAACTTGTCAGAAACCAGGTCTTACACCCAGCCACCACCTGCACATACAGAAACCAGTTCTTACACCCAGCCACCACCTGCACATACAAACCAGTTCTTACACCCAGCCACCACCTGCACATACAGAAACCAGTTCTTACACCCAGCCACCACCTGCACATACAAACCAGTTCTTAGACCCAGCCACCACCTGCACATAAAAACCAGTTCTTACACCCAGCCACCACCTGCACATACAAACCAGTTCTTACACCCAGCCACCACCTGCACATACAGAAACCAGTTCTTACACCCAGCCACCACCTGCACATACAGAAACCAGGTCTTACACCCAGCCACCACCTGCACATACAAACCAGTTCTTACACCCAGCCACCACCTGCACATACAAACCAGTTCTTAGACCCAGCCACCACCTGCACATAAAAACCAGTTCTTACACCCAGCCACCACCTGCACATACAAACCAGTTCTTACACCCAGCCACCACCTGCACATACAGAAACCAGTTCTTACACCCAGCCACCACCTGCACATACAGAAACCAGGTCTTACACCCAGCCACCACCTGCACATACAAACCAGTTCTTACACCCAGCCACCACCTGCACATACAGAAACCAGTTCTTACACCCAGTCACCACCTGCACATACAGAAACCAGTTCTTAGACCCAGCCACCACCTGCACATAAAAACCAGTTCTTGGACCCAGCCACCACCTGCACATACAAACAAGTTCTTACACCCAGCCACCACCTGCACATACAGAAACCAGTTCTTACACCCAGCCACCACCTGCACATACAGAAACCAGTTCTTAGACCCAGCCATCACCTGCACATACAGAAACCAGTTCTTACACCCAGCCACCACCTGCACATACAAACCAGTTCTTAGACCCAGCCACCACCTGCACATACAGAAACCAGTTCTTACACCCAGCCACCACCTGCACATACAAACCAGTTCTTACACCCAGCCACCACCTGCACATACAAACCAATTCTTAGACCCAGCCACCACCTGCACATACAGAAACCAGTTCTTACACCCAGCCACCACCTACACATACAGAAACCAGTTCTTAGACCCAGCCACCACCTGCACATACAGAAACCAGTTCTTAGACCCAGCCACCACCTGCACATACAGAAACCAGTTCTTACACCCAGTAGTAGTGGTGGCAGTAGTAGTATTAGTAGCAGTAGTAGTATCAGTAGTATTAGTAGTAGTAGTAGTAGTCGTAACATTAGGTCAAAAGGAAGAACCTTGCAGGTGGTCCTGAGTTTCTGCCGCTCCTTTTTAATGGCCTTTTTCTGAATCTCCTTCTCCTTCTTGGCCTGTTGGGCAGCCTGCTTGGCCTCCTCTTCCTCCTTCTCTTTCGCCAGGCGGGCCGCCTCCAGCTCCGCCTGTCGGGCCTGGAACACACACACACACACACACACACACACACACACACACACACACACACACACACACACACACACACACACACACACACACACACACACAGAGTTAATGTTTGCACATACACACTTTCCATCTTCTTCAACCCCACACCAGCCAGCCGCCTCCCCGTCTCGACTAAATAAAAGAATGACTTACTCGTTCTCGCTCTTCCTGCTCTCTTTTCTTAGCGTCGGCTTTGGCTTTCTTCTCCGACTCTTTCCTGGCTTTTTCTTCTTCTTTAAATTTCTTTATTCTGGGGTCACAGCTGTAAGCGGTATCTGGACAGGAGACGAACAAACCCACACACACTAATAAACTCCAGAGGGACGTCGGCCATCACGCAGCAGAAGGAATGAAAGTGTGACGCCGCTGAGGTCATTCACCTCATCTACAGTTCAGCAGGCTGAATTTATTATTATACAAGTTTATAGTTCATATTATTTCACTGTGATCAAATATTGCTTTTCCTGTTACAATGTTGTGGGTCAGCCTGGTTAGAGGTAAACCTTACTTCGGCCATGTTACCCAGGTTTTCATTTTCATTTCAACATCTTTAACGTCCTGTTACAGGTGAACTATGTCCTCCGTCATGGCTGCTGCTCTGGCTGGGTAGTTCTGAAGTGTGTGTTATGTGTTTATCAGCTCCGATAAGACCATACCGACTAGTGTTCGTATTCGGTTCATTTCTTCCTTTTTCCTCTGAGCTCTGGAAGCACGATTCTGCTTTTCAATCCATCTCCGCTCATCTCGACTGTAAAGAGGAACGCACAACCACAGAGATAAGACGTTGAGATGGTACACGAGTCTTGTCACGGTGCTGCATTCTGCGTTCCTTTCATGAGGTTGAGAACTTATCACCACCTTTGACCATTAGAGGGGGCCACTGGCTTCTTAATTGTTCATTGCAAATCCACCACCATCATGGTGCACAATGACTGGTTGTCTGAATACCCATACTATGACTGTAGTACATGCTGTATAATACCTATTTCTAGTATACTACATTAAAATGTTCACAGTATGGAAAATATGCTCTCCTAACAATGCCAGGATGTATACTATTTTCATCAGAAATATCTAATATCAATCGACTGGATACTATTCTGGAAGAAAATTTGTGTTGTTACCACGGAGATATAAGTTGTGTGAGCTAGGACTGTGTGATATGACGATATATATTGTGGGATGATAGAAAACGTCCATCATTTCATATTAAGCTCTATCATTTATTTCGTTGTGTTGCAAATCACACTCTTTACGGCAATATTTTTCGTCATTTGCACGATCCTTTCCGCTCTTTGCACAGCACGGACACAGGCAGGAAATTTGCATGAAGGCAACACAAACAAACATGGAGGACAGTAAATGTAACGCAGAACGGGATAATTCTGAACAGAAGGACTCTGACCAGCCAGGACAAAACCAGGAGCTTGTACCTAGAAGAGGGGCTACTTCTGTTGTATCGTATAAGCTATTTATTCACTGAATTTACAGAAAATGAAATTCATGAAAACTTAAATGAAAATTTCATGAAAATTTACAGAAAATCACATATCGTGATAGAATGACCTATATTGTGATATGAGATCATATAGACCTCATATGACCAATGCGATACGGTCATATCGCACAGCCGTAGTGTGAGCCGTATCCCCTTGCTGTCACTTCCGCTGGTTGACTGAGGATAGTGTAATAGATTTATGATACATATTAAACATGTTTTAAGGGACAGAAAGTACTAAACAGTATAACATAACATCCTCCTAGAGAGATTAGCTTCCACTGGAATAACTGGCACCCTCTTGACTGGTTTGGATCATATGTCTCTGGCTGCACTCAGTTTGTCCAACTTAAAAATCACAGTGCTTTCATTACTACTGGTGTTCCCCAGGGCTCTGTATTGGGATCCCTCTTATTTATTATTTACCTATTACCTCTTGGCCACATTTTCAGGAAATTTGGCATTCAATTTCACTGCTATGCGGATGACACCCAGCTCTATCTAGCCACCAAGCCTAACTCCACTCTTCAATCCGCTTCCCTTTCCGACTGCTTATCAATAAATCAAGTTGCATTTTATATAGCGCTTTTCTAGCTTAACAGCCACTCAAAGCGCTTTACATTTCTGGTCAAATCTGAATTTCAGACACGTGTTATAATAGAACACACAAGCCGTTTTCTGTACAATCGCTACTCATTTCGTATGCGTAAGGCCATCGAAATGTGATTTACAACAATTAACTTATTCACACGTGTATTACAAAAAGATTTCACATGGGCCGTTGAGACTATTGACATTAAGCAGACCAGTGACAGACCTTAGTCGGTATGCAGATAATGGATTGTAGACAGCAGTGGAATGGTCACCAGAAACTACAAAGTTATTTTCCTGCACCTAACATTACCATTTCCATTATTACCACGTGGGAATGAATCAGAGCCTCTGAATAGCAGACAGGCTTTGCGCATTAACACGGCCGAATGGGTTTCCATGTTAACTATTCCAATAGATTAAATCATTTCAGCGCATGCCAGGCTAACCACATGCATAAAAATCGGTTGTCACGCAACAAGTCAAACAGACTGACGAATGGATGAGGTTGCTGTCTAGTGAGCCGCTATTGCAGCAGTGTCATCAACCAGCACGTGCTACCATCAACGTTACCGTTGGCCTAACATGATATTTAACATCTTGTGACTTTACAACTATGTCATTCATAAATGCTTGATTTTCTAGTAACAAAAGATGTGGGATGAGTATTAATCTTAACAATACGACTGGCTATTTCTCCCAAATTTACTGATTACACTGCGGCCATATCCACGTGCCACTTCTTGCATAGTGGCTGGGTAGCTTGCTCACATACACAAACTCTACGGCCTGTGTCATTTAAAAACACAAGGGGAAACAAATAACAGCTCAATACCACATTGGCCAATATTTTATAGAAGTTGTTAATTACCTCATTTAGTGTATCTGTGATGAAAAAATACATATTGTAAGTGGTCAAAATTACTAGAAATTAAATCCTGGTTTTCATACCATTTCCTCAAACTTAATAGTGATAAAACTGAGGTCCTCCTAGTAGGTACTAAATCTACTTTGGCTAAACCTGATAGTTTTTCTCTGACTATTGACTATTCTATAGTTACTCCATTGCCTCAGGTTAAGAGTCTGGGTGTCATCTTGGACAGCACATTATCTTTTGAAGCCCACATCACCAATGTTACTCGGTCTGCATACTTCCACCTACGCAATATTAATTGTCTTCGCTCGTCACTTACACCAAACAGCACCGCCATACTCACTCACACCCTGGTTACGTCCCGTATTGACTACTATAATTCAATCCTCTTTGGTCTTCCCCTCAAGTGTCTTCAGAAACTTCAACTGGTCCAGAATTCAGCTGCCCGTACCATTACCAGAACTCCTTGTATAGATCACATCACTCCTGTTCTTCAGCAACTCCACTGGCTCCCTGTTAAATACCGTATTGACTTCAAGATCCTGCTCCTCACCTTTAAGGCCCTTAATAACCTAGCTCCTTTATATCTTTCTGAACTCCTTCATATCCGCATGCCCTCCCACACTCTCAGATCCTCTTCTGCTCTCCACCTCACTACACCTTCGGCCCGCTTGACTACCATGGGGTCTAGAGCCTTCAGTCACTCTGCCCCCCGCCTATGGAACTCTCTCCCACAAGACATTCGCAACAGTGACTCTCTTTCAACCTTCAGATCCCATCTCAAAACGCACCTTTTCAAACTGGCATATTCAGTCTGATCCACACTGCACTGAGTTTTGTGCAGATGATGATTTTATACTTATCTGTTGTGTTAACTTTTTATTGTCTACCCTGCTTTGTTTGATTTTATGGTCTGATACAGTGCTGGTTGTTTTTTTTACTGTGTTCTGTACGGTGTCCTTGAGTGCTCTGAAAGGCGCCCACAAATAAAATGTATTATTATTATTATAATTATTATTTGTACTGTTAGTATGCAATATATTCTATTAGTATGCAGAACGAAGCAGAATATTCAGACACAGCCGCTGTGTATTTGGAAGTAATTCGACAGTAACTGACCTGAGGTGAATGTGTTATTTCATACCAACAGCATCAGGTGGCTGAACAGTGGCATCAACTCTTTACACAGTCAGTGATTAGGGATCAACACTTGAAACAGCTTTCGTCATTTAACCTTGTCACCAAACATCAGCACTGAAGTAGTAATGCACTTTCAGTTTGGAACAACAATGAAATAGAACTGACGGAGTTAATACCACTGATGTTAATCTGATATCAGGGAAATCCCCCATCGTGACAAACCCACTACGTACAACAACTCTCCGTATGACTGTGCTGGTTTACTCACCATTCAGCCTTTTCCTTTTCCTCTTCATCCAAATAAGAAAATTCTCTCCATGAGTCAAAATTGTACCTTTAGAGGAAAGTGCAACCAGAAGAAATGGGAGTATTGAGTGCAGGTCTGCCTTCAGCTCTGGGTCATTATCAGGGATGTGGTGGTACAAAAACTATGATCTTCAGTCTGAGATCATTACAAATAACAAACAGTGATAGTGAATACTAGCAGTTACTATCATTATCAACCATAGATCAGACATACAGATGGAGAAATGAGAGGGACATAAATATATAAACACATTTATACTTCTCCCTCGGTTCAATACCCCTTAAGTATGATATGTACTATAGAGATGATTCGTAAGGTTTTGCTCAGGGGTAGACTACTTTCAGGGGTGTAAACGGAGTTGAGATGGATTTAACCTCCGTTACACCCCTGATGGTTAAAACCATCTCCGACTTGACAGACATGGAGGGGTGGATAAATGTGTTGAGGGGCAAAAAAAAAGAAGCTTCTCATCAGTCAGTTACAAGGGGAAGCAGCGGATAGCATCACCACTTACCAAAAAGAATAAAAGTTATCCACCTCTTCGAAAGAGGATTCCAGCGTTCCCAGTTTGGGGACGTGCTTTTTGGAAGACCATCTGGCATTTCTATCGAACACGGGCGCAAACGCCTCGAAAAAGTTCTCTTTGCCTTCGCTCTTTGAAGGCACCATGTTGTCAAAGGTTGGGTCGACGCTGTCAAAGGCTCTTCTCTTCAGGGGGTCTGACAGGATTTCTATAGCTGAGAAACCAAGCGGGTTTGAAATGTGTTAAAAGTGAGTTTTTTTCATTAAATTTTAAATATTTTGTATTTTATTCTGATTTTTGTGATAAAAACCCCCCATCTTTTTACTGTTGGAAGAGCAAAAAACAAAAAACTGTCTCTGCTGTGCTGCATCTTATATTCTTACAATTTACAATTTCATGTAGCAAACCCTTTCACCCAAAGCAACGTACATCTGAGAGTTAATACAACAACAAGGATCTAGTCAGGAGGCGACAATGCAAGTAAGTGGCAAAAAAACTAGCCATAGGTGTCAACAGGCAGTGCACAAAGGCAATGAATAGGGTGCATAGAAGCGAATTTTTAACATTTTTTTTAATATTAAATACCATCATGTGTGGAGGTGTTTGAGAAAGAGCTGGGTCTTTAGCTTCTTCTTAAAGATGGAGAGGGACTCAGTAGATCGAATGGAGTTTGGTAACTCGTTCCACCACTGGGGAACTACAGAAGAGAAGAGTCTGGCTGGTGACTTAGGGCCCCGTTGTGGCGGAATTGCCAGGCACCTTTCATTGGCAGAGTGTAGTGAGGGGGACTGAATGTAGACCTCAATGAGGGAGTTCAGGTAGGCGAGAGCCGTTTTAGTTGCTGTTTTGTAAACGAGCATTACGGTTTTGAATTTGATGCGGGCAGCAACTGGGAGCCAGTGGAGGGATATGAACAGCGGAGTAATGTATGCTGTTTTGGGTTGGTTGAAGACCAGACATGCCGCCATGTTCTGGATCATTTGCAGAGGTTTGAAAGTGCATGCAGCGAGACCTGCCAGTAAGGAGTTGTAGTAGTCAATGCGTGATATAACAAGAGCCTGTACCAGGAGTTGTGCTGCATGCTCAGACAGGTAGGGTCTAATTTTCCTGATGTTGTACAGGGCAAATCGGCACAACCGAGCAATTTCTTATTCTTAGCATTGCTCGGCTTTCATGCCTTAAGTGTTCATTTAACTAACATAAAATGACACTGTGTTTAAGGGCTGCTCCCCTGCTTAGTTTGTTGTGTTAACAACAGAATAAATAATAATAATAATACCTTTAGTAATACAGGTGAAATAGTCGTTGTCGCCCTCTACGATCTGTTCTCCAGCAGCTTTCCGTTTGTCTGGGTGGTGTTTCAGCACCATGGCTTTATCTGTAGCAAACGAAGTCACCAGAGCACTGATTATTATTTCATCAGTTTGTTTCTGACAGTGAGCTGTGTATTACTTGGGTTATTAGTTTGCTTCTTATGGCGGGTTGTGTATTAAAACAGAGACACTGGGAAACGGTCCAAATGCTGTTACTTACGGGCAGCTTTGATTTGCTTCTGTGTGGCCTTGTACCTTATGTGGGCCAGTCCCAGGACAGCATAGTGATCTTGGTTCTGAAAATGGTGTGTATATTCATTAGCTTAAAGCAGAAACTCTTTTTAGACTATTTTACAATTAGGACAGGGGGGAGGATTTACATACTACTGTGTATCAAGACATGAATAATGTATACAATCACCAAGAACCTTACAACTTGACTTAATGATCACTGATTAAATGATGAAGCAATTAGTGCATCCTGGTTGTACACTGAATCATTGTATTAAATCAGTTTGCAAGACAAAAGTCCAAAACCACTGTCAAGTGAGGGTTTTTATATATATACATACACAGATGTAGGAAAAACACTTTTAATACATAGCAGTACAAGCTTGTTTCGTGTGTCGTGCACTAATCAGCTGATGATTAGTGCATGACACACGAAACATGCGTGTACTGCTATGTATTAAAAGTGTTTTTCCTACATCTATATTGATATTCCACTCCTCATTAGTTGAGCACTCTTATCAACACCAACACAATTGGTTGTTTAATTTGAATGTTTCCCCTTCTGATTGGTCGCTGTCCAACCGAAATTAGGGGCGTGATGCTGGACAACGTAAACTGTATGATTCTTTGTGAAAAACCATTAGCAGCTGATGAGTGCGAGATATATATATATATAGCCACATATAAAACAGCAGTCTGATTTTCTAAGCAATCCCAGACCAGAACGGCATTCTGTGTGAGACATTGGATAAAAGTTGCCTTTTGCATCCATTAGTTGGCATTCGGTTGACTCAGCATCCACATGGGACAAAGAGGGCCACTGGCTGGTCTGTGGTGTCTACCTGCTCTGTTCCCTTGTCAGATATCCCTGCATTCCCTCCAGTACCTTCCAGTCTTTTGGGTCCAAGGTTCGGAGCATTGGGTACTCCTCCAGTTGCAGCTCTTCATCCTCCTCTTCCTCTGAGAGCTCCTCCTCTTCCTCCAGCTCCTGGAAAGAGGAGGACACATTCCTGTTCCTCCTCCTCACAAAGGCCTCGTACCATCGACCGACTGGCTCCACCTGGATCTTCACTGAGGCTGGGGGAGGACAAGCGAGAGCAGGGTAGACAGAAAGACAAAAAAAAAAAAATCTATCTCTGATCATGTCATAGGAAACAATATTGAGAGTATGAGTCCGAACAAGTAGATAATAATATGAGTAATAGTAGTATCCAACACGATTCTATTATATACTGCATTGATTTAACTTGAATACAGCAACAGGTTCTCAGGAAACTCATTCCGCCACTGACAGCTTGTCATTTCATGTTGGCAGCACTGTGGTAATCGATTGTGGTAAACCATTAAGAGCTGTGTCAATCGCCAGGGGTACCTAACCAGTAGGCTGGCGGCTGAGATCAGCTGGCTGAGTAGCTGCTGTAAATCACAGCAAGTGTAATTAATTAGTGTGGGAACAACTAGAGAATATCATGCAACAAACATTAAAATGAACACTCAGTTCCGTGTAGCAAACATACGACATAATTCATGTTCAGGCAGCTTTCAGTCCGCTACCGGTAAGGCGCATTACACCCAGCACTGCTGCTGGCACTTTCGCGACATGCTAGCCTATAAATAGTAGTGTCTGGTTAGCTTAGCGGGCTTCATTTGGCTTCGGTGCTTACCGGCAGCGGCTCTGTAGATGACCGTTACGTCCCCTTCCGCTGCTTCTAACAGCATTTTAAGCAGCGAAGCTAAACAAACATCCAAGAGCGAGAAAACGATTGAATGACAGCCTCCTAAAGTGCAAGTGTAGGTCCCGCTCACTGACACGGCACATGGGCCTCCCTTTACAGAGCAATGTGTGGCGTCACACCATAATGAGTCCGGAGTCCGGCTGTTTGCACGACGTTCACCCAAAAATGGCTAAAACTGGTCGCGAAACGAAGATAGATACATTTGTATATTTATATGAATGTAAGATGTAATGTGTAGAGCATAGAACAAACGAGATAGATTAACACGAATTTTTCGTAGGTGGTCCGTTGATGATAAAACTCCGGCGCGTAGTTCCGGTTCGCATTGCGCAGCAGCGGAAGTTCAAACCTGCTGCGTAATCGTGCCGATTTAGGCTATTTTTTGTGTGCTGTATTCGTTGTTTTAGATTTTCTGTTATCGATCAATTATGCCGGATTATTTGGGAGGAGATCAGAGGAAAGTCAAAGAAGAGGAGAAGGAAGATGGGCCCATCAGAGGTGATACTTGTTTAAATCTAATAATGCGCCTGGGTTCAGCCTCAGTGACTGGGTTATTAGCTTTACACAGACAGCCCCTAGTTCTCTTCGTAAAAAAATGCCGATCGACATAAACAAGAGTTTTGGCTGTTCAATATCATTAAGATTTCAAATCAGCTATTCATGACGTTAATCTTCATTGTAATGCAGCTAATATGAGCTGCCTTACGTATAAACCTCATTGTGATGCTTAAGGACGCGGCTGGTCTTCAGTGTTCAAACTTTTTTTCTTCTTCTTTCTTTTCCCTTATGGCAGCTTTGGATGAAGGGGACATCGCGCTGTTGAAAACCTATGTAAGTGCATCACCCACGTCAGGAAAGCGATTATAGCGTCCTGCGTGTTCAAAGTAATTATCATAATAATAATAATAATAATAAATCAAACTTATATAGCGCTTTTCTAACACTCAAAGTGGCTTCACAATAAACGGGGTGAAACAAGACAACAGGTAAACATAACACAGACATACAGGGGTGGATGGGAAGGGGGGCTACGAGAGGGAGAAGCGGCAGCCACACACGACGCCAGCAGGACTCTCCCACTTAAAACACATACAAAAGGGCAAGAAAAACACAAAACAACAGCACTGTGGACGTTGATGTTGTGTAGGGGTTTACTGCCGCAGCCTAGTCCTCTCCCGAGGTATCCACTAGGCAGCGGCACTGTTTAACCCATAGCTGGGGGCTGGTTCGTGGGTATCAGGGAATATCCACACACCGGTGGGCCTGCGTACCGCATGTCTGGGGGCCAGACCTCCTCCCATTCCCTAGATATCACAGAAAGTTGAATCAGTTCATCTGGACACAAGGTTTATTGAGAGAAATGCTCCATCACTCATCCAAGTAGACACTTATTTCCTGCTGTAGTCAATTCAGTTTGTCTATTTGTCGCCAGGGCCAAAGCACATACTCCCGTCAGATCAAACAAGTGGAAGATGACATCCAACAGCTGCTTAAGAAGATCAATGAGCTGACTGGTGGGTTTTCAGTATTCGTTTGGTATGGTTGTGTCCACAGAAGCTAATCATCAATCTGACTGATTTCTCACATTATTGGTGATGGTATGGAGATCTGTTGTTCACATATTAGCAATGAGAAAGCGTAGTTTCATCTGTCATGACTGTGCATGATGAGGTGGTTAACGTTTTTTTCTTAATGTTCTGTGGCTCTTCTAGGCATCAAAGAATCAGACACAGGCTTGGCTCCTCCGGCGTTATGGGATCTGGCTGCTGACAAACAGACTCTTCAGAGTGAACAGCCGCTGCAGGTGGCAAGGTAAGGTTAACAATCCAGCCAGCCATAACGTTACTGACTTTACCACACAGTCAAGGCTTTTGGGGCTGCAAGTTGACACAGCTCTATTCTAATACAAAAACACTCAAGTAACACCATCACCCCAAATAGCAGACACACAATGAAAACAACATGCAGTGCACAAACTGCAGTACACATCACATTTGACAGAATTAATTTGCCCAAGTTGATTGAATGGGAAATATGAAACAAAAAAAGTTTTTAATATGCAGCACATAAGCTAAAAAAGATCTAGCTATTAAAACGTTTTCCCTGTCAGTCTGGATGCACAGCCTCCTGGGGGACCCTCACACAAAAGCATCCAAGTCTGACATGAAATGACTGCTGCAGTAGAAACTGGAAGTCAGTGGACTACAGTTATGCACAGAGCCGGTTATATGCCTGTGCTCGTCTGGTGGGAGGGGCTTAGCTGAATGACACGAGGCGGTAGAGAGAGCGGTGGAATGTTCATGTTTCCTACTGCAGCTTTAATGTCTTCATAGTTTCTCTGTTAATATGCCCAGAACTTGGTACAGCAGAAAACTTCATCATCTTACTGGAAAGCTAATGTATTTAGTTTAAAACTTTAGATAAGAAAGAGTGGTTCCTTAAGTGATGAGTTTGACCACTCCATGGAGATCCAGTACCTCTGTGTGTTTGAAAGAGTTGTTCATGCTCACAGATGCACAAAGATCATCAATGCGGACTCTGAGGACCCAAAGTACATCATCAATGTGAAGCAGTTTGCCAAGTTTGTGGTGGACCTGAGTGATCAGGTGGCTCCCACTGACATTGAGGAGGGAATGAGAGTCGGGTAAGTCTGATCTCTCTGCCAAATAAAAATCAGATGTTTTTACAACAAAACCAGCATATTCTCTGCTGCTAATGTGTTATGTCCATAATGATGTGTTTTTATTCCCCCAGAGTGGACAGAAACAAGTACCAGATCCACATTCCTCTGCCTCCTAAAATTGATCCCACCGTCACCATGATGCAGGTGAACCACACATGACATCTATCAAACGTCCATCTCACAGGATAAACTTTAAGAATGATAGTCATCTGTCCCAAGACTTACTTAATGCACCCCGTAACATTTCGGGGGTTTTAAAATTTACACTATCTCACTTCGGTTAAAACAAGAATTTATAAAACTTTGAAACAAGGCGAAGATTTAGATGCCTAACTCTGTGCAGGTGAGACTGAAGAAAGTTCCTTGAGGTTTATGTGGAGAAGTCAGTGAGTTGGTGTAAATGTGCACATTAGTTTTACACACGATACGTTTAAAAGTGCTTTGTCCCAGTAATGAGAGGCATCTAACAAGTAGAATTGTGTAAACTGGTGGTGTTATTAGTTCTCCGTACTGGTAAAACCCAGATCCACACATCATGGCCGACTGTCATTGGACCTTTCTCCATGTTGTTTAGGTGGAGGAGAAGCCCGATGTGACCTACAGTGACGTGGGTGGATGTAAGGAGCAGATTGAAAAGCTTAGGGAGGTGGTTGAGACCCCCCTACTCCATGTGAGTGTGTAGAAACAGACTGAACCTGATTTTTGACTTAACATTACTGCATCCTGTCGCCCTCCCAAATGGAAATCCTGATATGTGTGAAAAGAGAGAGGGAGAGGACATCGAGCAGGAATAAGAGAATGACTGGAGAGGAATCAACATAAGATCTAAAGAGATGTGAACTGGTGTCACAGCAGTTGGATTTGTCTGTATGGTAATAACTGTTTCTCTTCGTTTCCTAGCCTGAGAGGTTTGTGAATCTGGGTATCGAACCCCCAAAAGGTGTGCTCCTCTTCGGGCCCCCTGGCACCGGGAAGACCCTTTGTGCCCGCGCAGTGGCCAACCGTACCGATGCCTGCTTCATCAGGGTCATCGGGTCAGAGCTGGTCCAGAAGTATGTGGGAGAGGTGAGTCTGATTGGGGGTCACAAGTCACATACAAATTGGACCACTTGGGGAAAGAGAAAAAAGCTCAGGAAGCCCTTAAGCAAGGTCCATTACCCCCAGCTGTTTAGTGGCCAACATGGGACGACTGTGGCTGTACTGTGCAGCTTCCATTATGGATTTTGTGTGGAGCTGTGTGAGAAGCCCCCCCAAAGAGCATACTTAGTTAACCGGGTTTACCCAAACGAGCCACATCTTCACATTTCGAAGGAAAATTAGTGTCTTGACAGAAACTTGCATGTGAAAATCCTTTTCTTGTTCTTTTCTCTAGGGAGCCCGAATGGTCCGTGAGCTCTTCGAAATGGCCAGGACCAAGAAGGCCTGCCTCATCTTCTTTGATGAAATTGATGCCATTGGAGGTAGCACTTGGTTCTGTTTATCAGTCTTAGGGATGGGTATCATTAAGATTTTAACAGTAATACTATTCTTCTGATACTGTTTATCGAGCCGGTGCTTTACCGGTACTCTTACCAGTTCTTTATGATGTTTTTAAGAGAGAAAACAACAAATGAACAGAATTAACATGGCTTTATTTTCTCATGTCTGGACAGAGCGTTACTTTTAATCATGAACCATGTGTGTATAATGTAGTTAACTCTGCATAGGCTCCAGCATACATAACACACCTGAGGTGGATGATGAACCATGAGCTAGGCAGTGGAAACCCGTAGTTCTCCGCCTGTACTTGATGCACTTTCACCAGATGTTTCTAAAGCTTGCTTGTGTTTCTGCCCTTACATGCAAGACTTGTTGACCTTGTGGCAACAAGCATCGTCAGCATCGACTCCAGTGACGTATAAAGTTTATGTACCCTAATTAAGACGACATTTATTTTCTTAGTTTCTGCAGTACCGATAGCAGAACCGCTAACGTCGGAGCTTATCAATACTAGGGTCTTTAATAATCTAGCACTGGTGCCTGTTTAATACCAGGTTTCGGTACCCATCCCTATCAGTCATATACTCTATAATGAATGCAGTACAGACATCAATTGTCTATTCTAGCTATACATAATTTAGACTTAAAAATGCAATGTCTGTCACATGAAAAGGAAAAAAATAGAGCAAGCTTTAATTGTGTACGTGGAATAAGAGCATAACTACACCAGTCACCCAAAACATTAAAACCACTGACAGGTAAGTGAATAACGTTATCTCGTTACCATGGCACCTGTCAAGGGGTGGGGTATATTAGGCAGTAGGTGAACAGTTAGTTCTTGAAGTTGGTGTGTTGGAAGCAGGAAAAATGGGCAAGCATAAGGATCTGAAAGACGTTGACAAGGGCCAAATTGTGCTGGCTAGACGACTGGGTCAGAGCATCTCCACAACGGCAGGTCTTGTGGGGTGTTCCCAGTATGCAGTGGTCAGTACCTACCAAAAGTGGTCCAAGGAAGGACAACCGCTGAACCGACGACAGGGTCATGGGCACCCAAGGCTCACTCATGAATGTAGGGAGTGAAGGCTAGCCCGTCTGGTCCGGTACCACAGAAGAGCTACTGTAGCTCACACTGCTGAAAAAGTTCATGCTGGCTATGACAGACAGGTGTCAGGACACAGTGCATCACAGCTTGCTGTGTATGGGGCTGCATAGCTGCAGAGTGCCTATGATGACCGCTGTCCACTGCTGAAAGCACCTACAATGTGCACGTGAGCGTCAGAACTGGACCATGGAGCAGTGTAAGAATGTGGCCTGGTCTATGAATCCTGGTCTGACGAATCATGTTATCTTTTACATCATGTGGACAGCCGGGTGCATGTGTGTCATTTACCTGGAGAAGAGATGGTGCCATCAGCACAATGGCAGTGGCCTCTTTCAGCAGGATAATGCTACACTGTGCACATGCTTCAGGAATGGTTTGAGTAACATGACAAAGAAGTCAAGGTATTGTCTTGAATTGCCCCCAGATCTCAATCTGATCGAGCATCTGTGGGATTTCCTGGAAAAACAAGTATGGTCCACAGAGACCCCACCTTGCAACTTACAGGACTTAAAGAATCTGCTGCTAATGTCTTTGTGCCAGATACCAGAGGACACCTTCAGAGGCCTTGCAGAGTCCATGCCTTGATAGGTTAGAGCTGTTTTGGTGGCACGAGGGGGACCTACATATTAAGCAGGTGTGCTTTTTTTTTTTTTTGGACCCCCCCTTTTTTTTTTCTCTGTCTCTCCTCATTTGTACTTGGCCAATTACCCCACTCTTCCGAGCCGTCCTGGTCTCTGCTCCACCCCCTCTGCTGATCCGGGGAGGGCTGCAGACTACCACATGCCTCCTCCCATACATGTGGAGTCACCAGCCGCTTCTTTTCACCTGACAGTGAGGAGTTTCACCAGGGGGACGTAGCGTGTGGGAGGATCACACTGCGACCAGGACACATACCCATATCCAGCTTCCCACCTGTAGACACGGCCAATTGTGTCTGTAGGAACGCCCGACCAAGCCGGAGGTAACACGGGGATTTGAACTGGTGAGCCGCATGTTGGTAGGCAATGGAATAGACCGCCACACCACCCAGACACCCAAGCAGGTGGTTTTAATGTTTTGGCTGATTGGTGTTATATTAAAGTGTAGCACTGTGTGAAGGCAAAGTCCTTGACCGCTAGTCTTTGACCTTTTTTTGATATGAAATCAAACTTGTGATTCCATTGTCTGAATTTTGCCAGGTGCCCGGTTCGATGACGGGGCTGGTGGGGATAATGAAGTCCAGAGAACCATGCTTGAGCTCATCAACCAGCTGGATGGCTTCGACCCGCGGGGGAACATCAAGGTTTTGATGGCCACTAACCGGCCCGACACCCTGGACCCGGCCCTCATGAGGCCCGGTCGTCTGGACAGGAAGATCGAATTCAGCCTGCCAGACCTGGAGGTGGGTGTCACTCCCAGAAGGGGCCTGGTTCATACAAATAGTCAGCGTTGGAAAGTGTGAATGTAAGCTGAATAACCAGCAGCACATTATGATCAGAAAGTCGTGTAAGCAAACCAGCAACCTACAAGTGTGTTGACTTGAGCTGCGTTCTGGTCAGTAGTTTCTTTGCTTGTCAGTTCAGATGTAAAGCCGGCCTCGTACACCGAGCAGGACTCAGGGATGTGCTTTGCTTTTGCATTTTAGGGTCGCACACACATCTTCAAGATCCATGCCCGCTCCATGAGCGTGGAGAGAGACATCCGCTTCGAGCTGCTGGCTCGGCTCTGCCCCAACAGTACTGGTAAGACTGGGACTGGCAGGGTTGTGGGGTCATGCCTATCTCCCGACATGGACTGAAACTTGTCTCCCATTCTCGCTTCCTAAAATCACTTCCTCTTATGTGCGGCTTCCTGTCCTTAGCCTTTTTTTTTTTTTTACCCTGGCCTTTAGAATTCTGTCGTTTACAGAAGATTGCTCCCCTTCGCCGCCTTACTTTTGGGCTTTTTGCTACATTAATGTTTACAATGTTGGTTGTGGAAATACTTAAATATATCAATTGATGCTTGAACTGATGCTGTTGTACGTTGCTCTGCTTATGAGCGTCATATGTAGTATAGATGATTGATTCATGTGCTGCACTACTGACGGCTGGCCACTAGGGCGCAGCACAGTACTAGGTTTAATAAGTTAGAGGCTTGAGGGTTGTTTGTTTAATAGCAAATACACAAGCTGACCTTCAAAAGCCGTTGTCTTTTCCTCTCGCCTTCGTTTAGTTCATTAGTGTTTTCATGTCACACTGCTTTGTCAAAAGACGCCAGCCAAGACTTCGTGTCTCGTTTCAGGGGCCGAGATCCGCAGCGTGTGCACGGAGGCCGGCATGTTCGCCATCCGCGCACGCAGGAAGATTGCCACAGAGAAGGACTTCCTGGAAGCCGTTAACAAGGTCATCAAGTCGTACGCCAAGTTCAGCGCCACCCCCAGATACATGACCTACAACTGAGTCACGGATCTGCTCCGCATCCACACGTACCGCTTTCACTTGTGTTGTCAGCATCGGGAACGTTGAGTTTAAACACAGCGTGCTCCTTTTGTCAACCTCCCTGATCACTTGGAAATAAAGATTCCAGATGTTTGTGTTCAGTGAGTCTCAAAAATTGCACCTTTGTTTTGAAACAGGTCTATTAAAATGTAATAACAGAGTATTTATACGTTGTTCTTACATTTGCAATAGAAAAAAACAGCAGTGGTGGTTGTTGTACACTGAGCTGGTGAACAGTGTTGCAATGAAAGGGACAAAACATTACAGTGAAAATTACACATACACAGCACTGACACCGCTGAAATAATTCAGACGCCACACTGCAAAAAGGCCGCCAACGAAAGCCGAACAGTCATGGAACCATGTAATCTGAATGTGTTCAGCAGTGGAGGAGCTTCTTTCCAACATTTAATCACCCAGAATTTGGGAATGAGGGAAAAAAAATCCTGGCCTCAAAGCACATTTTGGATTGTGGTACTCTGTTGTCGCGGACATCTCTTGGGAAACGACACTAAGGCCAGACCGGGTTCTGTGGATTTCAAATCCTAATTGGGGAATTGCATGTTGCAGAATTGACTCGGATTGAAAAAGCGTTTTGCAACGAAACCCTTTGTTTTAAACCTGCAGCAGGAGAAAACGTTTCAGTAACTTTTCATTTGACGCCAACACATCTGATGTCAGCAGGAGCAACGCGCCTCCTTCTGTCCCGTTCCACTTACTGGCTTCTTTTTTCAACAGGGCTCAATGAAACAGGAAGGTAAACTTATTTCTCCCTCTTTCAGACCCAGAAAGGTTGGGAGAGACTCAAGACAGTAGACAATAAGTTAAGGTAGTTTGCTTGTTCACTGCCAAGGTACACACAGCTATCAGCTTGTAGGAATGTAGACCAGAAAACCAAACTAAAGCCACTTTCCCTTTCAGCAAGAAACTGTGTCCACCGTGAACCGTCTCGTGTCTTGTGTGGGTTTGATTATTTTGCTTGTTGAAGAAATCCACATGACGAGCCCGTCAAACCTATCAGAACCCTTTGTGACACACAACCTTCCACTGACAAAGCACCCTCCGTGAACATGTAAACTTTAAAGACTCTGCAGGTCATAGCATTCAGCTGCCGTGTGCTGTCCTTTGCTGACGTCGTCAGTATTGGGAGCCCTCAGTGGCTGCAGTGGTTGGGGGGCGGGGCGGTGTGATGCTGACTGTACAGCACGGCGTCGTGCACGGTGGGGAACAGCATGTCGGGGGTCATGACCCCTGTGAAGAACTGTAAGGTGCGCAGCTCAGTCAATAGAGTTCCTGGTAGACCAAAGCACAAACAGAAAGATCAAACCTGTGGTGGATTATGTACAAGATGTCATATACCGGGAATTTAACCTTCTGGGATGCTACACATTCTACATCTGATTCCTTATTGTCTTATCTACTGGAAGAGGATCGCTCTTCTGATGCGCTCTCCCATTCTCAACGTGTCCTACGGCTTTGTGTTGTGTGTCAATGATTCCATGAGAGAGACAGCAAGAGAAAGAGAGAGACAGAGAGAGAGAGAGACTTACTGCTGCAGCCAGCTATGAAGACTCGCACGTCCACGGCTGCATATTCCTTGATAACCTGCAGACACAACACAACTTTAATAACCTGCAGACACAACACATCTATAATAACCTGCAGACACAACACATCTATAATAACATGCAGACACAACACATCTATAATAACATGCAGACACAACACATCTATAATAACCTGCAGACACAACACATCTATAATAACCTGCAGACACAACACATCTATAATAACCTGCAGACACAACACATCTATAATAACCTGCAGACACAACACATCTATAATAACCTGCAGACACAACACATCTATAATAACCTGCAGACACAACACATATATAACCTGCAGACACAACACAACTATAATAACCTGCAGACACAACACATCTATAATAACCTGCAGACACAACACATCTATAATAACATGCAGACACAACACATATATAACCTGCAGACACAACACATCTATAATAACCTGCAGACACAACACATCTATAATAACCTGCAGACACAACACATATATAATAACCTGCAGACACAACACATATATAACATGCAGACACAACACATCTATAATAACCTGCAGACACAACACATCTATAATAACATGCAGACACAACACATCTATAATAACATGCAGACACAACACATCTATAATAACCTGCAGACACAACACATCTATAATAACATGCAGACACAACACATCTATAATAACATGCAGACACAACACATCTATAATAACATGTAGACACAACACATCTATAATAACCTGCAGACACAACACAACTATAATAACATGCAGACACAACACATCTATAATAACCTGCAGACACAACACATCTATAATAACCTGCAGACACAACACATCTATAATAACATGCAGACACAACACATATATAATAACCTGCAGACACAACACATCTATAATAACCTGCAGACACAACACATCTATAATAACATGCAGACACAACACATATATAATAACCTGCAGACACAACACATCTATAATAACCTGCAGACACAACACATCTATAATAACCTGCAGACACAACACATATATAATAACATGCAGACACAACACATCTATAATAACCTGCAGACACAACACATCTATAATAACATGCACACAACACATCTATAATAACCTGCAGACACAACACATATATAACCTGCAGACACAACACATCTATAATAACATGCAGACACAACACATCTATAATAACATGCAGACACAACACATATATAATAACCTGCAGACACAACACATCTATAATAACATGCAGACACAACACATCTATAATAACATGCAGACACAACACATCTATAATAACCTGCAGACACAACACATCTATAATAACCTGCAGACACAACACATCTATAATAACCTGCAGACACAACACATCTATAATAACATGCAGACACAACACATCTATAATAACCTGCAGACACAACACATCTATAATAACCTGCAGACACAACACATCTATAATAACCTGCAGACACAACACATCTATAATAACCTGCAGACACAACACATCTATAATAACCTGCAGACACAACACATCTATAATAACATGCAGACACAACACATCTATAATAACATGCAGACACAACACATCTATAATAACATGCAGACACAACACATCTATAATAACATGCAGACACAACACAACTTTCATGTGTACTGGTGGTTATGAACTGATGACATGATGTTTGTTTATTTATCTCCGTCTATCATTCCATCCACCCATCTCCGTCTATCATTCCATCCACCCATCTCTGTCTATCATTCCATCCACCCATCTCCGTCTATCATTCCATCCACCCATCTCCGTCTATCATTCCATCCACCCATCCTAATGGCAGGTGTTAACTGGGGTTTTTGTGAGTCCTTATGCAGAAGTTGTGTGTTTGTTAAGCCATAGACAGGATGCACAGCTCAAACAACATAACACTGTTTTAATCATTTTTTTCTCCCCAGCTGTGACTCTCACTCACTCCCTACTTGGCCAGTCACCCCATTTTCAATCACCCCACTCTTCTGAGTCGTCCCGGTCTCTGCTCCACCCCCTCTGCTGATCCAGGAGGGCTGCAGACTACCACACGCCTCCTCCCATACATGTGGAGTCACCAGACGCTTCTTTTCACCTGATAGTGAGGAGTTTCACCAGAGGGACACAGCACGTGGGAGGAGCACGCTATTCCCCCCAGTCCCCCCTCCCTCTCTCCCTCCCAAACAGGAGGCGCTAGTGCAGCGACTAGGACACGTACCCACATCCGGCTTCCTACCTGCAGACACAGCCAATTGTGTCTGTAGGGACGCCCGACCAAGCCGGAGGCAACATGGGGATTCGAACCAGCGATCCCCGTGTTGGTAGGCAACGGAATAGACCGCTATGCTACCCGGATGCCCCACAATATAACATTTTATCTATTTATTTATTCGTTTTTTTCTCCAGTGGTCACCATGTCAGGTCACATGACCAGTCAGCTCAAGTCGTGGCTTGTCTCGCTCACACTACAAGCCCGTCTTCATGGCCGCCACCTGTGTCTGCAACGGCGTGGTGTCTGCGAGGGCGTGGTGTCTGCAACGGCGTGGTGTCTGCGAGGGCGTGGTGTCTGCGAGGGCGTCTTCAAAGCCTCCACCTGTGTCTGCGACAACGCGGCCGTGTCGGAGTCAGGTGGACTTTGTGTTGTCCGAGTCTGTTTAGGGATGATCGAGTTACAAATGAATGGTCTCTGAAAGGCAGCAAGTTATACAACGTACCGCCTTGACCGCTTTGGCGCCGACCGAGTCCAGGAAGTTCACAGAAGTCCAGTCCAGGATGATGGAGTGGGTGGAGCCCGGAGAGTCCAGGAAGACCGCCTCCTCCAAATCTGATTGGCTGTGTTTCTCTGCCACGCTGCTGTTCCCGTGCTCCTCCGCGTCATCCCACGACACGACCTCATGGGACACGCCCTCACCTGTCACCTTCAACCAATCAAATGAGCGAATTAGGGGGGCGGGGTTCAACAATAATTCAATACTGTCATAAATCGAAAGCACTGGATCTCGTGTTGTGATGCACAATGTCACCGTCGAAATGAGTGACAACGGAATCCACGACCGAAACCTCACAGGAAGTGAGGGAAGCCAAGAGGAAACAGACTCACCACTACAGTCTGAGGAGACGCATGGCCTCGTGTTCCTTTCTCCTCCGATTCTCTCTGTTTTCTTCTAACTTTACGGGCGGCTTGTATCTTCGCCGGGTTTAGACCCGTCTGTGTAAACGACAGAAGCAGAGATGGTTGTGTAAGGAGGACAGGAGTTTGTTAAGGTTCACTGAACGGCTTAACGCTGATCTTGACTAAATGGTGGTTTGGCTCAGTGGAGCTTTGTCAAACTGACTTCCTCTTGAATCCTGACTCGTCTCGTGTTTAATATGAACATCATACAGAAACCTCCATCCATCCACCCGTCTATCCACCCACCCATCCATCCACCCACCCACCCATCCACCTGTCCATCCATCTATCCACCCACCCATCTATCCACCCACCCATCCATCCATCTGTCCATCCATCTATCCAACCGTCCATCCATCCACCCACCCATCCATCCATCCATCCATCCATCCATCCATCCACCCATCCACCCGTCCATCCATCTATCCACCCACCCATCCATCCATCCATCCATCCATCCATCCATCCATCCATCCATCCATCCATCCACCCATCTATCCATCCACCCACACATCTATCCATCCATCCATCTATCCACCCACCCATCCATCCACCTGTCCATCCATCCATCCATCCATCCATCCATCCATCCATCCATCCATCCACCCGTCCATCCATCTATCCACCCACCCATCCATCCATCCATCCATCCATCCATCCACCCGTCCATCCATCTATCCACCCACCCATCCATCCATCCATCCATCCATCCACCCATCTATCCATCCACCCACACATCTATCCATCCATCCATCTATCCACCCACCCATCCATCCACCTGTCCATCCATCTATCCACCCACCCACCCATCTATCCATCCACCCACCCATCTATCCATCCACCCATCCATCCATCCATCCACCTGTCCATCCATCCATCCATCCATCCATCCATCCACCCACCCATCCATCCATCTATCCACGCACCCATCCATCCACCCGTCCACCCATCTATCCATCCACCCATCCATCCATCCATCCATCCATCTATCCACCCATCCATCCACCCATCCATCCATCCATCCATCCATCCATCCATCCATCCATCCATCCATCCATCCATCCATCCATTCATCTATCCATCCATCCATCCATCCATCCACCCACCTGTCCATCCATCAACCCACCCATCTATCCATCCACCCATCCATCCATCCATCCACCCATCCATGCATCCACCCATCATCCAAACCGCTTATCCTGCTCTCAGGGTCGTGGGATGCTGGAGCCTATCCCAGCAGTCACTGGGCGGCAGGCAGGGAGACACCCTGGACAGGCCGCCAAGCAGTTAAAAAAACAATAGCATGTAATCTATGACCATACATGCACTTCTATCTCTCTCTCTCACACACACACACACACACACACACACACACATCATATCTCCCTGTACTCGTGGGGACCCCTCATTGACTACATACGTTCCCCCCGCTCTTAACCCTAACCATCATAACTACATGCCTAACCTTAAGCCTAAACTCAAGTCCTAACCCTAAAATAGACCCTTGGTCCTCATGGGGGCCCAGAAAACAACAGTCGGCGGGTTCCAGTGTTTCTGTCCTGAGTGACTGGGAGTACCTTCTCTTTGAGGGTGTTAATGTACTGGTCGCTGTTGGCGAAGTAGATTGAAGAGTTGAAGTGGAAAATCTTAATCCCTGAACACTCAGCAGCCTGGGAACCAACACACAACACCGTGAGAGAGAGAGAGACAGACAGACAGACAGACAGACAGACAGACAGAGAGAGAGACAGAGAGAGAGACAGAGACAGAGAGAGAGACAGAGAGAGACAGAGAGAAAGACTCACCTCTTCATATTCATCCACATCATAGTACATGTCTGTACCTGGAATTTGACCAAGCACGGCCGTCTTCGAGCTAAAGAGCAAATACAGCAAATATAACAGATATAATAACTATAACAGATATAACAAATACAACAAAGATAACAGATATAATAACTATAACAGATATAACAAATATAACAAATACAACAAATATAACAGATATAATAACTATAACAGATACAACAAAGATAACAGATACAACAGATATAGCAAATATAACACATACAACAGAGAGGTGAGTGAGTGAAGCCAGTCAGTAAAACATAACACTGACAAAGATGGTTTCTTAACTCCAGATATATCATCATCCATCCATTACCCCAACCGCTTATCCTGCTCTCAGGGTCGCAGGGATGCTGAAGCCTATCTCAGCAGTCATTGGGCGGCAGGCGGGGAGACACCCTGGACAGGCCGCCAGGCCATCACACAGGGGCCCCACACACACACACACCTAGGGACAACTTAATATGGCCGATTCACCTGACCTACAGGTCTTTGGACTGTGGGAGGAAACCAGAGCCCCGGAGGAAACCCACACAGACACGGGGAGAACATGCAAACTCCACACAGAGGACGACCTGGGACGACCCCCAAAGTCGGACTACCCCGGGGCTCGAACCCAGGACCAGGACTTCTTGCTGTGAGGCAACCGCGCTACCCACTGCTCCACCGTGCCATCCCCAGATACATCAGATCTAGTTCAAATATAGGTTTGTTTGTTTTACCACGTCAGGAACACCAGGCAGGTGGTGTTTAAAACACTTGGAGAATTTTACATTGTTAGGCAAATTGCCAGTCACGGGATCATTTAATATTTTTTTACAAATATTTCCTTCTTTGTCGGATTTGGATAAAAGTGTTGGCTAAATTACTGTAATGTAATGTAATGTAATGTATGTATGATGTATGTATACTATATGTATGTATGTATACTATATGTATGTATGTATGTATGTATGTATGTATGTATGTATGTATGTATGTATGTATGTATGTATGTATGTATGTATGTATGATGTACGTATGTATGAAACGACAATCTTAGTCAACATCAGCTTAAAGTGATGACGTCATCAGTGGTTGTGGGACTCAACTGTTTTACTTTTCAACAAAGTGTGTATCCTCTATGGGTATCTCCATTATAAAAACAAATTACTTAATGTCTTAAGTTTTTCCCTCCTTTTTCTCTCCATTGTACTGGGCCAATTACCCTACTCTTCACATCCGGCTTCCCACCTGCAGACACAGCCAATTGTGTCTGTAGAGATGCCCAACCAAGCCGGAGGTAAGTCTTAAGTTTTTTAAATTTGTATTTTCTTAAGCAAAATTGACTGACTTTGTGCTCCATACAGGTTGAAACAAGCCTTCTGTTTTTTTTTTTCAAATCTTCTGTCCTGTGTGTGTGTGTGCGTGTGTGTGTGTGTGATGCAGAACATGAATTCATTACACCAACATCACAACAAGACTGGAGCTGGTTCAACATGTCAGCTGCTGTCGACTTTCCCTGCCGACTTCCCACACCTACACACAACACGGAGCCTCAGCAGTACCTTTGTGTTCGGTAGATGACCGTTAAAATGGCAAATGCAATGGCGACCACGAGGCCGAAGTCCAGGCCCAAGAGCACGGAGGCAGTGAAGGCTACCAGCCAGATCGCCTGAAGGAAAAGAAGACGAAGAAACAGACTAATATAAAATGGAGACCGTCTTTAACATTAAAGCCATGAAGATTTACATGTAAACAAATTAAGATAATAGCTAATCCATGAACATCACATCCTGCAGGCTGCAGCAGTGTGTGGTGTGGATGGGTGGTGTCTGGCAGGACTTTGCCAGGAAAAATGACAGGGTGCATAGTGTTTTCATCTTCATCATAGCGGCCAGGTGAGGAAGAAGAAGGCAGGTATTGTTGAGTGTGAAGAAGAAGTGAAGGTGTTGTGTCTAACCAGCAGACATGACAGAACAAGCTGGTAGAAGACCTTCACCAACACATAGTACTACTACGTCCATAAGTACAACTCAGGTTCCACCAGGTTTTATGTGTGTTTCTGACACCGCAGCCCTGCTGACTCTCATCCAGTCTGGATGGAGCTCACACACCCACCTCACCACCACCTACATAGGACACACACTGGTCCAGTAACACCAGGCCCAATATAAACAGGGCTGCAGAGAATGTCTGCAGGCACAGTGAGATGGTTCTGCTCATCTGAAGGAAAACAGCTCAGGTTTGCACCAGAGATTTGGGATGAGCTAACGGGACTCGATGTTGTGAACAAGTGTAGTAACCATCACCAAAATAAGACTTTATCTATCTGTCCCCCCCTCCTTTTTCTCACCAATTGTGTCCAGCCAATCACCCCACTCTTCCGAGCCATCCCGGTCTCTGCTCCACCCCTCTGCTGATCCGGGGAGGGCTGCAGACTACCACATGTCTCCTCCCATACATGTGGAGTCACCAGCCGCTTCTTTTCACCTGACAGTGAGGAGTTTCACCAGGAGGACGTAGCGCGTGGGAGGATCACGCTATTCCCCCCAGTTCCCCCTCCCCCCCTGAACAGGCGCCCCAACCGACCAGAGGAGGCGCTTGTGCAGCGACCAGGACACATACCCACATCCGGCCTCCCACCCACAGACACAGCCAATTGTGTCTGTAGGGACGCCCGACCAAGCTGTAGGTAACACGGGGATTTGAACCAGCGAATCCTGTGTTGGTAGGCAATGGACTAGACCGCCACGCTACCTGGACGCCCCTATACATCTGTTTTAAACAACGTTTGTTGCGCCAAGGATTTTTTTTCAGCGGTTTGGTTGAGCCAAACAGATTTAAACTACCGGCTTTAAAAGAACAAAAACATTCACTCATAAAGGTGCCTGGTGGATCAACCAACATGAATTCAAGTTCCCCATAAACCTGACATGTCTTTTCAAAACCCGAAGCAGGAAGATTTTCATCTATTCCGGCTTGAGCACAAGCTGGATGTATTCTGGGCCCGGTGGCGCTCCACAGACTCACCAGTTCTATTCTGCTGGTCCTCCACAGGGCGGGGATGTCTCTGGTCTGCTTGAACATACCCAGCAGGTTAACCATGATGATGGCTGCCAACACCGTCTGGAACACAACACCATCAGATGGACAGAGGGCCGGGCCATACCCACCAACCCACATACCACGGCATCACAGACTGAGCACCTCCACATGGACCACGTGGTGATATCTGGTGGATGACCACTGGTGCTTCCACAAGATATTTACACAGCACAACATGCTGACAATGATCATCAGCAATGTGGATATGACGACAAGCAGGTCAAGTAACACAGTGGAAGAAGTTCAGAAAACAGTCTCACTTTACTGTACTGCAGCCTTTAAGACCAGGGAATGACCACTTTTAAGTTCTATCACCAGATTACCACAACCACAATCCCACAACACACCCGGTCTCACATCATACATCCATTACCCAAACCACTTATCCCCATCAGGGACGCAGGGGTGCTGGAGCCTATCCCAGCAGTCATTGGGGGGCAGGTGGGGAGACACCCTGGACAGACCGGCTAGTCCATCACAGGGCCCACACACACACACACACACACACACACACACACACACACACACACACACACACACACACCTAGGGAGAATTTAGTACGGCCGAGTCACCTGACCTACATGTCTTTGGACTGTGGGAGGAAACCGGAGCCCCCGGAGGAAACCCACACAGACACGGGGACAACATGCAAACTCCACACAGAGGACGACCCGGGACCACCCCCAAGGTTGGACTACCCCGGGGCTCGAACCCAGAAACTTCTGGCTGTGAGGCGACTGTGCTAACCACTGCGCCACCGTGCCGCCCTCAAGTGTTAGCCTTTACAAGCAAATTCTATCCAAAGGACCGAACTGGCATATTTTGAATACTGCAGGGAAATAAGTAGGCTACTTTAACTACACTGCTGATCAGCTGACAGCATATATATATATAAACTAAGCAAGGAAAAGTGTGTTTGGTAGATTATGTCTTTGTTGTAACAATGCTTCCTGGCAGTAAATCTTATACCGTTGGAAAGCCTGTTTATTCCCCTTTTAAATGGCGCCACATGTGTAAGGAACATGCATTTGTGGGATGAGCAGCAGAGCTGAGTATGTGGGTTGCGTCCATGAAAAATTTGCCAGATCTTCTCTGCCAATGCCAAACAGCTTATTTTGCTGTTGCTACCGACTCTTGTTTTGAGTTTCTGGTACCCCAGGTGCTGCCAATCAGGTGCCTGATTGGCAGCACCTGTGAGCATGGGCCCTGCTACAGTGGTCAGTTGGTGTCTGCTCCAAGAATCGGCATGCCACGTTTGACTGATCTGGATAGGGCCCGTACGACAGGGCAACGTCAAGCTGGTGTTCCGCACAACCAAGCTGTGGCATTATTTGGAGTGAGCCCTAGTACCACCTCCAAACTGAAAGCCAAGTTCCATATAACGGAGGATGTCAGAGACAGGCTGCGAAGTGGGCGTCCCAAGAAGACGACACCACAAGAAGACCGTTTCCTCTCCCTGTCAGCACTTAGGAACCGTAGGCAGTCTTCTACAGATTTGCGGTCAAGGTTTGCAGGACGATATGGCCGACGGCTCTCTGCCCAGACAATCCGGAAGAGACTGCATGCAGCCAATCTCCAGTGTCATAGGGCCAGGAGGCCTGCCATGACTGCCCTTCACCGTCAGGCCCGTTTGAGCTGGTGTCGGCAACATGTGCACTGGAACGTTATGTTCAGCAATGAGTCCAGATTTTGCCTACGGCAGTTGGATCGTAGGGTCAAAGTGTGGATAAGACGCGGAGAACGCTATGCTGATTGCTGCATCGATAGAGTAACATCTTTTGGTTGAGGCAGTGTGATGATGTGGGGCGGCATCTCCCTCACGGGAAGAACGAGGCTTGTCATCATTGGAGGCAATCTCAATGCAGAGAGATATCGAGATGAGATTCTGCAACCAGAGGCAATCCACTATCTCCACAGTCTAGGACCGAACTCTATCCTCCAAGATGACAATGCTCTCCCTCACAGAGCGGGGTTTATCAGAGACTACCTCCAGAATTTGGGAGTGGAGAGGATGGAATGGCCTGCCAGTAGTCCTGACCTCAACCCCATTGAACACTTGTGGGATCAGCTTGGGCATGCTGTTCGTGCCAGAGGGACCAACACAACCACGTTGGCTGACTTGCGACAAATGCTGGTTGAAGAATGGGATGCCATCCCACAGCAGTGTGTGACCAGGCGGGTGACCAGCATGAGGAGGAGGAGGTGCCAGGCTGTTGTGGCTGTGTATGGTTCTTCCACACTCTACTGAGGCTCCTGTTTGTTAAATGAATAAATTGTTAAATTGCCAATATGTCTTGTTTCTTCAGACTTCAATCATCCAATCCACCAAACAAGAGTCAATAGCAGAATAAGCTGTTTGGCATTGGCAGAGAAGATCTGGCAAATTTTTCATGGGCGCAACCCAAATACTCAGCTCTGCTGCTCATCCCACAAATGCATGTTCCTTACACATGTGGCGCCATTTACAAGGGGAATAAACAGGCTTTCCAACGGTATAAGATTTACTGCCAAGAAGCATTGTTACAACAAAGACATAATCCACCAAACACACATTTCCTTACTTTCTGTGCTAAGTTCATATATATATACACACACACACACACACACATCCTATATATACACGTCATATAAATACACACACACACATTATATCCACACACTGAGCAGATCTAAATGGGACAAAAGCATGAGAGGAGAGGAAAGATGAAGACACAGAGCTAAACAGAGCGAAGATACTTGGCTTCATCTGTCCTTATCTGTAGGTACATCTCACTAAACGGAATAGTGAAAATCAAATTAGTGAATGACTACTACACATTAGTAGTGTCATTTTTCTTCAAGTCTCCACCTACCTGAGGGAGCGGCTGGAAGACAAAACCGATGGCCACCACCACCAGCAACACCACCAGTGACGCCAGCAGCCCCGCAATCTGAACACACAGAACACTTTCATTTACGTCTGCATATCCCCAACAACGCCCAAACACCAAACAGTGCACCGGCCGACCGAAGAGAGGGGAAGGGCAACAGCTGTCCAAGTGTAAACCAGCGGTGATTCTGTTTGTGGTGGGAGTGTCAGAAAAGTTGAGATGTGCATTTTCAAAACACCGCGTCTCAGTTGCTTTCAAACCCCAAAAAACACACTGCACCAGATGTTGGTCCACCTCACGGACCGGGTCCCCCGGCACAAACGGAGCAATACAGTGCAGCTGTTAGGTGCCAGGAGGGTTGCCGTGACTTGTACATCAGGGAAACCAAACAGACGCTGGCCAAGAGGATGGCCCAACACAGGAGAGCTAGCACGTCAGACCAGGACCCCACAGTCTACGCCATCTACACAGTCTACACCCATCTACACAGTCTCCACCCATCTACACAGTCTACACCCATCTACAGACCAGTGACCACTCTTTCAGGGATGAGGATGTGCACATCCTTGATTTGGCTTTGTAAAATCGAACTGCCGTTTATTCACTCACTCTCTTCTATATTCTGCACTAGCCTCTTCATTTGTCCTACACTATTTTCTGTGCTTCGTTCACTTATCCTACAATTAGTTTAGCCTACAATTAGTTATCTTTAAATTGAGTTCTTCACAACCTGTACTGCATGGTGGGTCGGTTTCTGTCCCAATGAATTTACCAAGCACTGTTCTGCTGACGAGATTATACCGTATAGATTATAGAGTATACTATATTATAGGGTATAGATTACAGAGTATAGAGTATAGGGTATAGACTATAGATTATAGTGTACAGATTATAGTGTACAGATTATAGGGTATCGATTATAGGGTATAGATTATTGACTATTGCAAACTGTTCTCTTCTCTCACATGTCTTTTCTCTCTCTCTGAATGATGTCCTCTCCTTTCTCTTCTTGTATGTGTGTGAATGGTGTCATGTGAGTCTCCCTTGTGTGCATGTGTAGTCTATCCTCCTCCCAGGTCTCCATGGTGATGGTGGTCATCACCTGGACACTGCTTGACATCCCCTTCATTACAGTTTCTTTTTATTTTTGGGGGGATTTTTTTCCCCCTTTCCCCCCATTTATACTTGGCCAATTACCCCACTCTTCTGAGCTGTCCCGGTCTCTGCTCCACCCTCTCTGCTGATCTGGGGAGGGCTGCAGACTACCACATGCCTCCCCCCATACAAGTGGAGACACCAGCTGTTTCTTTTCACCTGACAGTGAGGACTTTCACCAGGGGGACGCAGCGCATGGGAGGATCACGCTATCCCCTCCCTGAACAGGCGCCCCGACCAACCACAGGAGGCGCTAGTGCAGCGACCAGGACACATACCCACATCTGGCTTCCCTCCCTCAGACATGGACAATTGTGTCTGTAGAGACGTCTGACCAAGCTGGAGGCAACATAGGGATTCGAACCGGAGATCCCTGTGTTGGTAGGCAACAGAATAGGCTGCTACGCTACCCGGACACCATTTTCTTTTTATATATCTGATACATCCATATAATTTTAATGTTATATCCTTCTCTCACTCAGATGTGTGGCTAATGTGGTTTTTGTTTTTGTCTCCATGGTGATGCTGGTCACATGGCTCGGGTCCTGGGCAGTTCCGGTGGCATCTGGACACTGCTTGGCATCCTCCTCATCATATTCTTCATATATCTTATGAAGTCCCCAGCACCTGTGCTGGGGACTATTTAACGGGTTGTTTTGCAGATGTCCTCTACCGAGTCTTGGAGAGGCTTCACGTCGGTCTGCGGGAGCTCTTGTATCCTGAACCCTCTTCTGCCTCCTCTGTGTGAGAGAGTGTTGTGCTTGTTTTGCATGTTACGTTTATTCTAGTTTGCATTATTGCCTGTCCTGTTTGGCAGTAGTCTTTTGGTATTGTGTGTTTTGCTGAAGTCCAGTAAAGAGACTTTGTACTTTACCAACTGGCTCTGCCTCTTCTGTGCAATTGGGTCCAAATACCCAGCGTTACATTGGGAGAGAGATCCTCCTCTGTTGCACTCCCTGAGGTTTCTTCCTATTTTTTCTTCCTGTTAAAGGTTTTTAGGGAGTTGTTCCTTATCTGATGTGAGGGTCTAAGGACAGGATGTTGTGTTGCTGTAAAGCCCCTTGAGGCAAATTTGTGATATTGGGCTATACAAATAAAATTGACTTGACTTATAGTTTTCATTCTCAAATGACTGTTGTGTTAGTGGGCAGCCTTTTGTTCCTAGTCTGTTTACTAGCTTCGAGCTCAGCAGTTACCTTTATTGTAGGATTTGGTCTCTGATCTACTGAGCGTGCTGTTACAAGCCACTAGTCAGCCTACAGCGTTTGTTCTTCGGACTTCCGGCTTCGTGAGGTTCGGCTTAAGGTTCACCTCTCGGCCAAATTATATGCAGTCATAGAATAAATGTCATTGCTATGCGGCTGATACTCAGCTGTATGTGCCTGTAAGACTGATGGTTGTACTCAAATGACTAATTTAAAGGCCTGCTTGGCTGCTGTGCTGTGTGGCTGCTGTAAAGCCCACTGAGGCAAATTTGTGATATTGGGCTATACAAATAAAATTGACTTGACCATTCACTACGTAGTCGTGTGTATGCAGGTTTTCTATGCAACCAAACACGACACCATCTGATTTTACTTACTTGTCCTCCTCGGTCTCATTCAGGATGTGTTAATCAGTGAAACCAGATGGTGAAGTATTGGACTGGAATGAAAACCTGTGCGCACACGGTTCAGGTAGAAAATACAACCCAGTTCAGCGATAGCCGTTCTTCTTATCAACAATAAAGATAGCATCTGTTGCATTTACTGCGATATGAACACAAGCATGGCCCAGTGATAAAATCACTGTGTCAACAATGTCTGTTTATTTACTATCTCGTCTGCTTATGCTGTAGTTTTTATGGTTTTACAGCTGCAATTAAGTCATTAAGAAAAGGTCACAACTGCAACACCTGCAACTGTGCAACCGGTTCTCCTCACACACCGATATCTACTCAAGGGGTGTGTGAATGATGTGAGTTTGCCTGTGTGTGTGTGTGTGTGTGTGTGTGTGTGTGTGTGTGTGTGTGTGTGTGTGTGTGTGTGTGTGTGTGTGAGAGAGAGAGACAGACCTGTGTCTTTCCTCCTGTGCTCTCCTGGACCAGGCTCCTTGACATTGAACATGTGATGGCAAACGTTTGGAAGAAGGAACCAATGAAGTTACACAAGCCCAGAGCCATCAACTCCTGTGATGTCAGAACAACAGTAAAGACATCATGTTAATAACAAATGATAATCAGAACAACCAAAAAAATACAACAGCTCTATCCTCACATGAGGATCACAAGTTCAAATCCCCTCAGAGTCTTTGAGAAAGGCGCTGAAGAATTCCATGACTGTCACACGCCCTCCGGTCTCGTGATTCCAGACCATCACAGATCTCCGCTTACCAACGTCTGGGGACTTCCACATGCAAGGTGGTCGCTACAGCGGCAGCGAGAACGGCTGCTAACAAACCTACGCCTCCTGCTTTGGAAATCTAGGACAAGTCTTACCAGAAATCATGCCTGCCCCTCTCCTCCTCCTCCGTAGTGACTGACTGGAGCTATAGTCAATCTCCGTGTAACACGGAGAGCTTTTTAAACCACTGAACGTGGATGTCCTGAGCAACGTTAGATTATTTGATTCCATTTTATTGAATGTGTGCTCAGTCCACAAGATTTGTGCAATTAAGTCTTTACAGTGACTTTGTTTAAAACTTTTACCCCAGGACAAGAAAGACATGTTGGCTAATTGGTCCTGTAATGTCCTGCACAGCAGACGTGTAGTCTGGCCAGAAGGATGACTCATGTCCTAATGGAAGAATGTGTTTGTTTTTAACTGATGAATATGTTTTGCTGCAAACGTAATAAACATTAACAAACCTGAAGGAGTTTTCTTCAGCTCAGCCATCCTGTCATGCACGTGTTGCTGGTACGACAGTGTTTACAAGCACATGACTTCTGCAGATCACCACCCCAGTGTGAAGGGCTGCCCTAAAGACTTTGGATTGGTTCTGCAATGCAGGTTTTTTTTTTAAACTCTAATGGTTTCCACCCAGTTTTAGCAATGACAGCTGGGACACTGTCCTCAGCCTCTAGTTGAGCGAGGCATGAAGAGACTGACTTGTGAGTCTACGTGTTCTCAGATCTCCGCCGTGTGTCTGCCACTCACCTGGTTTCCATCTACACTGTAGCCGTGCTTCAGGGCGAAGATCTTGGCCAAAGAGATGCCCATCGAGAATCCCACGATCGCAATGGTGAAGGAATCGGCGATCAGATTAGGGAGCAGACAGAAGTGTGGAACTGAAGGGGGCAGGAGCCTAAGTAGAAAGAAAGCCACTTTATTTTGTCATTGTATTCTTACAATGAATGTGTCTTCTGGATGTAACCCATCCTATTGTATAGCAGCAGTGGGCAGCTGCAGCGCCCGGGGACCAACTCCAGTTCTTCTTTCCACTGCCTTGCTCAGGGGCACAGGCAGGAGTATCAACCCTAACATGCATGTCTTTTTGATGGTGGGAGGAAACCTGAGCACCCGGAGGAAACCCACACAGACACAGCGAGAATATGCAAACCACACAGAAAGGACCTGGGATGGCCTGGGGTTCGAACCCAGGACCCTCTTGCTCTGAGGCAACAGTGCTGACCACTGGACCACTGTGCTGCCCAACAATGATATTCTCTATTTTTACTATTTTCATTCATCAATTCATTCTCTATACCTGATTAATACAATCAAGGGTCTCGGGAGAGCTGGAGTCTATCCTAGCATGCCCTGCGTCAGTAATTTTTAAACTTGTCATCACATACCACCAGTACTGCTGGTTTTCTATTCCACCAGGTAGGTCATTACATTCACCTGTTGTTCCAGGTGTAACACCTCCCCGATTGGAGGCTGAAGAACTGAAACCACAGGTGAATGTAATGACCTAGCTGGAGGAATAGAAAAACTGTAGTGTTAGTGGTACCAGAGGCCCTGATTGACTCCCTGGCAGGGTGTCAATATACTGCCCCCCCCCCTAATATTATCATGATTATTGTTATTATCATTATTAAACTTAGTATCTGACACTGAAAAGCTGACTCCCAAGCTCTGCACATAAAAAATGAATTGCTCTGCAGGGACCGCTGGCATTTCACATCATCTGAGGTTGGATGTGAACTTTAAGCAAATGGTCCCAATGCACCAAAACAACCTACCCGGTTGGGATTTTCCCGACCACGTCCACGTCATAGTTTTCGGAGAGGTTGAGGCTGAAGGAGATGCTTGTTGACATGATGACCACGATGATCTCTCCAGGAATGGGCACAGGCAGCTTCTTCTTGAAGCGCTCATTGAGGTCTTTGACGCTGTACAGGAAGACGATGCACACCAGGCCCACGATGAGTGTGGTCACATTGGTGCTAGTGATGTCACTGAAGACCGCGTGGAAACTCTGGAGGGAGATGGGGATGGGCGTTGGTTATTTATCAGAGGGAGCTAGAGAGGTCAGGCACAACATGTCAGTCATTGTCATGGAAACTGATCCACATTATACAAATCTATGACTTTGTTTCTGCCGCCATTGCTTATGATTCTGCATCACATCTAAACTACACCCCGCCCCCACCACAACAAAAAGAGGACAGTTGTGGCAAAGTACAAAAGGAAGTCAACCTATCAAACAGATCTAAAACTAGTTGAAAGTAATGGGTGTCTGGGTAGCGTGGCGGTCTAATCCACTGCCTACCAACACGGGGATCGCCAGTTCAAATCCCAGCGTTTCCTCCGGCTTGGTCGGGCGTCCCTACAGTCACAATCGGCCATGTCTGCGGGTGGGAAGCCAGATGTGGGTATGTGTCCTGGTCACTGCACTAGCGCCTCCTCTGGTTGGTCAGGGTGCCTGTTTGGGAGGGAGGGGGAACTGGAGGGACTAGTGTGATCCTCCCCCGCGCTATGTCCCCCTGGTGAAACTCCTCACTGTCAGGTGAAAAGAAGCGGCTGGTGACTCCACATGTATGGGAGGAGGCATGTGGTAGTCTGCAGCCCTCCCAGGGTCGGCAGAGGGGGTGGAGCAGCGACCGGGGCGGCTCGGAAGCGTGGGGTAATTGGCCAAGTACAATTGGGGAGAAAAAAGGGAGGGTGGGGAGAAAAAGGGGAGGGGAATGCCCCCCCCCCAAAAAAAAACCAAAAACAAAACCTAGTTGAAAGCTAATGAGAACAGATGGGTTTTCAGTTTGGACTGCAGGGGGTCTACAGAGTCAGCTTGCGTGGTGTGGGCTGGGAGAGGGTTCTAGGGAAGGAGGGGTAATAAGAGAAGGCTCTGCAGCCTGCACACCTCCTCTTAACTCTGGGTGCAGAGAGGGGCCTGCACCTTGAGAAGGGAGGGCAGGAGAAGGTCCATAAGGCCGTGTAAGATGATATGAGGGGACAAGCAGCACATTAAGTCAGTGCAGCGGGAACGGGGAGCCAGTGACGGGAGGCTGGAACCTGTGTGAAACAGCCAAACGTGTTTTGTTTGCCTTCATATTCTTGCAGCAGCATTTTGGACCAGCTGAAGGTTTTTAGTGCCAGCACGTGACAGGCCGGAACAAACAGTACAGTGCAGTAATCTAATCTGGACGAAACGAACGCACAAAACCAAAAGCACAGAAGTGCCCCGTCTCTTCTGCACTTCAGTGTTTTCTGCTCCGTCTTTGTCTTTATGACCTTTTTTTTCTAAATTTCCACTTTGTAGAAAATAAAGGAGTATTCTATTGTTTTTG
>NC_079213.1:2640699-2698199 GCF_029633865.1 Lampris incognitus | reverse complement strand
GTAACGGATGACTCGCTCCCCTCCACCATCACGGACAATTCCCCCATCGACAGCATCCGCTCGCCGGTCCCGCAGCACAAACGCTGCCCCCGTCGGCAACGTAAGCAGAGAGGGGAAGCGGGGCGGGCCACATGCTAAGCTAAGTAGCCCCCCCCCCCCCCCAGCATCCTCATGGACGAGACAAGACTCAGGCGGTCTGAAAAAATATATAAACTCCAGCGATTCAATTCATTCTTTATGAGACAGAGCAGGCTTGTACTGTCTCATCTCTCTCTCTCTCTCTCTCTCTCTCTCTCTCTCTCTCTCTCTCTCTCTCTCTCTCTCTCTCTCTCTCTCTCTCTCTCTCTATATATATATAACACTTTGTTAAAAGAAACACTCAACGGTAGGGAAAGTGCTAAAAAAAATAAGGAGCAAAATAATCCAGTGAGTCAAGTAAATTCTTTATAAGACAGTACAAGCCTGTTTCACGCCACAAGCAACCATCAGCTGTCAATAAAGCTGCTGGTGAAAGAACATATTAACAATGATTAATAATAATATTAATACTTAATAATAATAAAGAACATTACATATTAACTATAATTAATAATATTAATAATAAAGACTAACATATTAACAATCAATAATAATAATAAAGAACATAATATATTAACAATTATTAATTATAATATTAATAATTAATAATAAAGAACATAACATATTAACAATTATTAATAATATTTATAATTAATAATAATAATAATAATAAAGAACACAATATATTAACATAATTAAGTTAATATGTTTTTTCCTGTGTAGCTTTATTGACAGCTGATGATTGCTTATGGCATGAAACAGACTTGTACTGTCTCAAAGAATTACTTGACTCACTGGATTTTATATATAGATATATATATAGGGCGTTTTTTTCCCTCCGGAAACCATCAATGGTATTGGTAAGAGTGCTAAACAAATGAGGAGCGGAAAATTAAAGTTTCAAATGTAAAAAGTTTAAAGTTGAATTAAAGTTTTTTTTTCCTATGTCTATCTATCTATCTATCTATCTATCTATCTATCTATCTATCTATCTATCTATCTATATTCCTATATTATTAAATATTGTAACATATTTAATTATTATAATTAAACAATAAATTATATCAATAATTTAATATAATTAAATTCTAAATATATTATTATTATATTATCATCATTATTATGGTTATGGGTCAGAATGTTTTTGTAAAGCACTTTGAGTGGCTGTTGCAGCTAGAAAAGCGCTATATAAAATGTAACTTGATTGACTGATAATATATTAATCATAATATTATAATCTATCATGATATTAATCATAATATTATAATTATATTATTAATTATATTATAATAATATTATTGTTTATATATGTGTGTGTGTGTGTGTGTGTGTGTGTGTGGTGGGCTTTAGTTTTACTGAAATCTCAACACTGTTGTCGGGTCAGACAGCACCTCTGAGTGAAAACAGTTTCGTATCCTGGATGACCTGAACTGTGTGTTGTGTCAAACCGTGTTGTGTCAAACCTAATAGAGTTTCAATGCTGCTGAGGCTAATTTAGGCATATGAAGGTAAAAGGCTGAACCCCCCCCCCGACACACACACACACACACACAACCTCCCGCCACTGGAGAGGCTGAGACGACTGGCATTTGGAGCTGGTCTGTAAAATGCTTGGCACAGACTGTGGAAATTAATCCGCTGGAGAGGGGGAAAGAGCAGCGGCTGTTCAGACATGAAGGGACATGGTAGTAAACGAAGGTCTGCTTCACTTTGAAAGCTGTGTTGTTTGTAAGGCGTTCTGGTCTAACTGCCATGTTAACACCTGTGCTGCAACAGTTCAGTAGATACTGCGCAGCCTCACTGGTTAGCATGCAGACATCTACAGACACAGGAAATCAGAGTTGGCACAGAGTAAAAATAAATGCTTTGAGTGGAAAAAAAGGAAATGTGTGCCTTCATTTCAATGAGAGACATCAATTTTAGAGGAAATCTCAACAATATGACAACATCCCCGTTTCCTTTAATACATCTGCCAACGTGTCACCCCTGCTGGTTGAACATGTCCAACGCTTTAGTTCAAAGATAGGTCATGTGTGTAAAAAAAAAGACTGAATATTTTCAACCCACTTATCAGAGACAGCCTGATCCCAACCAAGCTTTTCTCCTGTGCTCGAGGAACACACCCGAGAAAAGAAAAAAAACAAAAACAAAAGAAGAACAAAAAAGTTCTGTATCTAAGCATTTTTATAGGATAAGACAGGGACGCCGGGGTTTGAGGGCAAATTTAAACACATTGTTTTAGTCATTTGTTAACATTCACACTGTAGAATGCCAACTGACAGGTCAACTGGAGGAGTGAGATCGGGTTCATGTCTGGCCACCAGAAGCAAACACACTGTGGATAAATCATATCCAAATACAATCAAAAGCATACTGTAAACAGAACGGCTGGTCTGGGATCAGTTCTTACCGATAGATATGTGTCTGGACGTGCCGAAGAAAGTGTAGAGCAGAACCGGGTAAAAAGAGGAATAGAGGCCATAGACCGGGGGCACAGCAGCCAGCATAGCATAGGCAAGACCTGAAAAAAAGAGAATGAGAGAGAGAGAGAAGAATTAATCTCAACACTAAATCATCTTTGAAATACTGTTGAAATTATGATCAGTCTTTGTTCAGCTGTAGCTGCCGTGTACTTTGGTCAGACTGCTTCTAACCAGGTCCTATCGGTAAAGTCTGAGCACTCCCTGAGCTTGGTATCTCAGGATCTGCCCTCCACTGGTTCAAGTCCTACCTCTAGGGGAGATTTTTTAGAGTATCTTGGAGGGGAGAAGTGTCCGAACTGCATGGCTTATCCACAGGGGTACCTCAAGGGTCAGTGCTCGGTCCCCTTCTCTTCTCAATATACACCTCCTCACTTGGTGCAATCATCCGCTCCCTCGGTTTCTCATACCGTTGCTACTATGCTGACGATACCCAGTTCTTCCTATCATTCCCCACCAGATGACCTCACAGTCTCAGCACGGATATCGTCATGCTTTGCTGATATAGCTGCATGGATGAAAGAACGGCATCTTCAGCTTAGCCTATCTAAGACTGAGCTCCTTGTCATCCCAGCCAGTCCATCCTTAGAACAAAAGATCAATATCCAGCTTGGATCAACCCAACTCATGCTCACAAAGTCTGCCCGAAACCTGGGTGTCATGACTGATGACCAACTAACCTTTAAGGTTCACGTGGCCTCAGTTGTTCAGTCTTGCCAGTTTGCCCTGTACAACATCAGGAAAATTAGACCCTACATGTCTGAGCATGCAGCACAACTCCTGATGCAGGCTCTTGTAATATCACGCATTGACTACTGCAACTCCTTACTGGCAGGTCTCCCTGCATGCACTTCCAAACCTCTGCAAATGATCCAGAACACAGCGGTGCATCTGGTCCTCAATCAACCCAAAACAGCACATGCCACTCCACTGTTCATATCCATGCACTGGCTCCCAGTTGCTGCCCGCATCAAATTCAAAACCTTAATGCTCACTGACAAAACAGCAACTAAAACGGCTCCCGCCTACCTGAACTCCCCCATTCAGGTCTACACTCAGTTTCACTTACTATGCTCTGCCAATGAAAGGCGCCTGGCTTCTGCCACAACGGGGCCCTAAGTCACTAGCCAGACTCTTCTCTTTAGTTTCCCAGTGGTGGAACGAGTTACCAAAGTCCATTCGATCCGCTGAGTCCCTCTCCATCTTTAAGAAGAAGCCAAAGACCCAGCTCTTTCTCCAACACCTCCACACCTGACGGTGTTAAAAAAAATCGCTTTTATGGACCCTGTGCACTGCCTGTTGACACCTATATCCTATCGGACTTGAACCTAGTTTTTTTGACACTTACTTACATTGTCGCCTCCTTACTAGATCCTTGCTTGTGTTGTATTAACTCTCAGATGTACGTCACTTTGGATAAAAGCATCTGCTAAATGAAATTGTAAATTGTAAATTGTAATACATCTTGACCAGAGGGGGCTATTTACAACATGTCATATGTATTCTTGCACCATGCTGTTAAGTGTTCATGAGAGAGATGGCCTGTGGGAAAAAAATGTTCATATGTCTGGTGGGTTTTGGTGCACATTTCTCTGTAGCACTTGTTAGAGGGTAGGAGTTCAAACAGACTGTGTACTGGGTGTGGGGGTTTGTGCTGATTCTACCCACCCGTTTCCAGGCTCACCCTACAAGTCCTGTAGAGTGAGAAAGGGAGCAGCAATGATTTTTCTTCTGCTGATCTTACTGTTTGCTGCAGTGTGGAAGAACTTCCTCGCTGGTGGACCAGTCAGACAGAAGCATCAAACATGCTCAACTAGCGAAACATAGCAATCTAACTGACAGGGGAAATCTTCGAGATCGCCATTTTGAAGAGAGATGGAAACAGATTCTTGACAACCTTTCTCTATTTTCCCATCCAATGTTTTTATATCGATGACATCTTTAACCACATTGATGTATACATAAAAAAAATGCAATTATGCAACCAAGTGCTGTGCGATACAGCTTAATTGTATAATGAAGTTTTAAGTGGTTATTTGTAATTTTTCAGGTAGAAAATGCCATATGACAACTTTTCTTGCTAGCATTTTTGTAACAAACGCCATTCAATGTATCAGCAGTCTGTAATTGCCCTTTATAAATAAGCTATTTCATATTGGCACTAGCAGGGTCTACCATTCCCAGCTAGTGTTCAGATATAGTGGAGTCTGAACAGGACATGTGTTGAGTCTGCCACAAAAGAATAAGAAAAAGAAGAAGAGGAAAGTCGCATGTTGAATGCAGAGAAGCTAGCTAAACATTACCTTCGATTTAATTATGTTCAATGTTTAATACGGATTGGTATGTTGTTCAATATTACTGTGTCAGATGACATTTTTGATTAGTTTCCTTTCTCCAAAAATAAACGCGTTACTGCTGGATTATTTTGCCAATGTTAAACCAAAATCTGTAGCCATCAGAAATTGTGTTCTACATGTGAACATTTTCTGCGTGATCAGGATCACGTTTGTTTCAAATGGAACTCAAGGATTGGTGGTATGAACACAAACTCAGAAGTGAAAGTAAGGATAATGTCTTTAAACTGATAATAAAAGCAAGCTGGTCACAACTAACAGCATATGCCTTCACATTCAGAGATGACAGGCAAGATTTCTCAACCTTGAATTTGCCAAAATACATACGTCTGAATGTCCAAGGTGGAGTTCCTCCATCTAGGGCAGTGGTGGCTAACCATGTACCATGGAGAGCCAGGTGTATGCAGATTTTCATTCCAACCTGACTCCACACCAGGTGGTTTTACTGATACATTCTCCCTCTTTGGTTGGAGGGCTGCTAATCAGTGAAATCACCTGGTGTGGAGTCCGGCTGGAATGAAAACCTGCACACACATGGCTCTCCATGGCACATGGTTAGCCACCCCTGATCTAGGGGGAAATCTGGTGTATTATTCCTTCTAGGATGTCAAAGATTTCTACTTCACAAGTTGAATGAAATACAGCACAATGCCCTGTGACCTTGAGGAAATGCGGCACTGACCTTGAGGAAGCTGCACGACGCCGGTGCTGAGACCAGACACCACGTCATGAAACAGGTACTTCTTAACCGGATAGGATGGAAGCCAAGTAAGGATAGGTAGGAAATTGAGAGCCAGGGCTTTAGCCTTCACTGATGAACACCTACAGCAACACAGTGAAGATTTAGGATTACTTATAATGGGAGATACAGGGAGAGAAAACAGGGATAAAGTAATGAATTCATCATAGCAGCCAAGCAGATAGCATTGATCCCAGAAAGTTGAATCAATTCATCTGGACACAACGTTTTGATGAGAGAAATGTTTCATCACTCAACTAAGTAACCTCTTCAGGGCCTTGAAACACCAGGCCGACAGTTGGCCATCGGCCAATGTCGGGCCGTCGGTGCGCATTAGTGACCCTAGTTTTTGTGGTGTGTCCCACACCCTCGGCACTCATCAGGCTCCTGTTGGCAGCTTTTCGGCCAATTCAGCATGTTGAATCGGCTGAGCCCGTTGGTGAGAGAGATCACTCTGATTGGCTGTCCAGCTTAGCGAATCAGTGCAGAACGTACCTGCTAGTTGGCTGTCAGCTGTAGTCTTTGTAGTGTGCTCAAGTGCTACTTTTTGGCCCAGATGGCAGGCGATGTGAGGCGACGCAACAGTTGGCCTTCATTGCCGCTAGTCGGTTTGGTGTGTCTGGGCCCTCAGTCTCAACTGACTGCAGGTATCCCCACCCTTATAAACAATACAGTGGCATAACGACTGAAACCAATGATCGGTTTCATATGCAAATAGCCATGATCATTAACTATGACACGATCACTGGCCAGAGGACCAGCAGCCAATAGGTGATATTTCTCTATCGGCCTGCAATCAGCAAGTATGAGTTGCACCTGCGTATTGGTTGGCCGGTGATGATGTGCACTTGTGCTGGGGACTATTTAATGGGTTGTTTGCAGACATTTGTCGAGTCTTGGAGAGGTTTCACGTCGGTCTGCGGAAGCTCTTGTATCCTGAACCCTCTTCTGCCTCCTCTGTGTGAGTGTTGCGCTTAGTTTATTATTTTATTTTTATTCGAGTTCGCATTATTGCCTGCCCTATTTGGCAGTAGTCTTTTGTTATTGTGTGCTTTGCTGAAGTCCAGTAAAGACACTGTGTACTTTACCAACGGCCTCTGCCTCTTCTCTGCAATTGAGTCCAAATATACCGTGTTACAAACTAGAGTTATAATGGTCATGTGTACTAGTCACAGAGGATTCAGGAAATGTTGCAATCACAGCATTGTAAGATGGCGACAGATGTCTGCCATCTTACGCGCTAGTCACTCATACTCGCACACAAGTTTAAGGCAATTCTCACGGAAATGAGGCATAATCCAGGTCACTCATCTAAGTGACTTTGTTAGTCTCAACTGACTGCAGGTATTCCCAACCTTATAAACGGCACTATGCTGTTTATATGGGTGGGGATACCTGCAATACATGCTTAATACTTAATATTTTGATGACTTAAAATGTCACCAAAACATACTGGAATCACTTTACCTTACATTGTAAGATGTAAAAAGCTGTACTTTGAATCAAATTAGACAAAAACTAGAAATAATGTTCTTTATTAGACAGTAAGCAAACAGTTAAATCCTAATTAGACACCATACACCAAGATGGGCAGCACGGTGGCTCAATGGTTAGCGTTGTTGCCTCACAGCAAGAGGGTCCTGGGTCCAAACCCTGGGGTCGTTCAAACTTGGGGGTCATCCCAGGTCATCCGCTATGTTCTCCCCGTGTCTGCCGTGGATTTTCTCCGGGTGCTCCGGTTTCCTCCACCATCAAAAAGACCTTCATGTTAGGGGTAATACTCCTGTCTGTGCCCCTGAGCAAGGCAAGGGAAAGAAGAACTGAAGTTGGTCCCCGGGTGCTGCATGGTGGCTGCCCACTGCTCCTAGCTACACAGCTAGGATGGGTAACATGCAGAGCGTAATTTCCCTACACGATCACTGAAATATATCAAAATCGGTCTATTCCATTACGTGCCAGCATGGGGATCACCAGGTTCGAATCCCCATGTTGCTTCCGGCTTGGTCGGGCGTCCCTACAGACACAATTGGCCGTGTCTGTGGGTGGGAAGCCGGATGTGGGTATGTGTCCTGGTTGTTGTACTAGCGCCTCCTCTGGTCGGTCGGGGCGCCTGTTTGGGGAGGGAGGGGGAACTGGGGGGAATAGCATGATTCTCCCATGCGCTATGTCCCCCCTGGTGAAACTCCTCACTGTCAGGTGAAAAGAAGCGGCTGGTGACTCCACATGTATGGGAGGAGGCATGTGGTAGTCTGCAGCCCTTCCCGGATTGGCAGAGGGGCTAGAGCAGCAATCAGGACGGCTCGGAAGAGTGGGGTAATTGGCTGTGAACAATTGGGGAGGAAAAAAAAAGGGGGGGAAATAAAAAAAATAAAAAAAAATATATACACTACCGTTCAAAAGTTTGGGATCACCCAAACAATTTCGTGTTTTCCATGAAAAGTCACACTTATTCACCACCATATGTTGTGAAATGAATAGAAAATAGAGTCAAGACATTGACAAGGTTAGAAATAATGATTTGTATTTGAAATAAGATTTTTTTTACATCAAACTTTGCTTTCGTCAAAGAATCCTCCATTTGCAGCAATTACAGCATTGCAGACCTTTGGCATTCTAGCTGTTAATTTGTTGAGGTAATCTGGAGAAATTGCACCCCACGCTTCCAGAAGCAGCTCCCACAAGTTGGATTGGTTGGATGGGCACTTCTTTGAGCAGATTGAGTTTCTGGAGCATCACATTTGTGGGGTCAATTAAACGCTCAAAATGGCCAGAAAAAGAGAACTTTCATCTGAAACTCGACAGTCTATTCTTGTTCTTAGAAATGAAGGCTATTCCATGCGAGAAATTGCTAAGAAATTGAAGATTTCCTACACCGGTGTGTACTACTCCCTTCAGAGGACAGCACAAACAGGCTCTAACAGGTACTATTTGATGAAGATGCCAGTTGGGGACCTGTGAGGCGTCTGTTTCTCAAACTAGAGACTCTAATGTACTTATCTTCTTGCTCAGTTGTGCAACGCGGCCTCCCACTTCTTTTTCTACTCTGATTAGAGCCTGTTTGTGCTGTCCTCTGAAGGGAGTAGTACACACCGGTGTAGGAAATCTTCAATTTCTTAGCAATTTCTCGCATGGAATAGCCTTCATTTCTAAGAACAAGAATAGACTGTCGAGTTTCAGATGAAAGTTCTCTTTTTCTGGCCATTTTGGGCGTTTAATTGACCCCACAAATGTGATGCTCCAGAAACTCAATCTGCTCAAAGAAGTGCCCATCCAACCAATCCAACTTGTGGGAGCTGCTTCTGGAAGCGTGGGGTGCAATTTCTCCAGATTACCTCAACAAATTAACAGCTAGAATGCCAAAGGTCTGCAATGCTGTAATTGCTGCAAATGGAGGATTCTTTGACGAAAGCAAAGTTTGATGTAAAAAAAATCTTATTTCAAATACAAATCATTATTTCTAACCTTGTCAATGTCTTGACTCTATTTTCTATTCATTTCACAACATATGGTGGTGAATAAGTGTGACTTTTCATGGAAAACACAAAATTGTTTGGGTGATCCCAAACTTTTGAACGGTAGTGTATATACATGTGTGACATCTTGACCAGAAGGAGCTGTTCACAAAGTGTCAGGTTTACATAAGTGTCCATTATTGCACCATGTTTTTAAGTGTTCACTAGAGAGATGGGATGTGGGAAAAACGGTTCCTGTGTCCGGTGGATTTGGTGCACATAACTCTGCAGCGCTTGCCAGAGGGTAGGAGTTCAAACAGACTGTGTCCTGGGTGTGGGAGGGTCTGTGGTGATTCTCTTGTCATATTCTCACACTCTGTAATAAAAGATCCTTCTTGCACTTCAAGGCAAATACCAGTGAATTTATTACAGTGACCATATCATGCTCATTCCATTTCTATTCTTTTTTACTCTGGAGCTCCATTAGAGTAGCTTTGCATGACTCAGTTAAAAAATAAAAATCCTTATTTATCTTAAACTGGCCATTTCTGTAGCCCTTCAGTTCATTATCTGTCTGAAACAATCTGTTTAGCTTGTTTTAGCTGTCTCTTTAAGGCCCCTTTCCCTAAATCTCCACTGCTTTCTTCTAATTGGCCAACTTCTGGAAGCCCACCAAGGGGAAGCGGTCAGGGCTTTGAGCGCCACCACATCCTCAGGGGGGGAAACAAAATTCGATGGAAAACAGAGTTTGATACATCATCGGTGCAGGAGGTTCCATAGCACACTATAGACCTATTAAGTAACTTAATTTCTTGTTCTTGATTGGAAATGGCAACTTCTCAGATTCAGCCGAAATAAAGGCATGTAATCTGACTGCTTGGTGCACGGCTTTATTGTTTCGAGCGAACCACCGTTAGCTCTCTAAATAACTTTAGCTTCGTTGTATACGCCCATTGTCTGCACTGAAACTGTACTCACAAGCCATTTGGTCCGATTACAGATACAAGACAAACATTTTAGAGACATAATGTTACTTGCAGCTTGCGCTTCTGACTCCTCATCACAGCCCTGTACAGATGGAACAGCCCTGTCTTTTAGAACCAGCCTAGCTGAAAGTCCAGCCTGAACAAATAAACACGCTGAACAAATGAAAAATCCAGCATTGAACTGTGCCTGGTTCAGGAAGCAGTCCTCAGTAAAATGAAGAGGACACCATAAAAGGTTGGGGTTGTACTGCTGAAGAATAGTGGTAAAAAGGAAGTTTAATCACCAAATCTCCCTTTTGTATTCCTTTGGAAGTCCATACAAAGAGAATGTGCCTTCGCACTGTACTAGAAAAATACAGAACTACATGTTCCTAGTTAGATGTCATGTACTGCTCACATGTTTTGCCTACAACTTATGTTTTGCCTACAACTGAGCCTTCCACAGATGTCAGCGCGTCCTTATATTTCTGAGTAAGGTCGCATCGGGCTGATATCAGTTAGGGCAGCTTAGACAACATCTACACTTGTATCTCTATAAAAACGTTGTATTCCTCCTGTTTAGGGCTCTCTATTCTCTCTCTTCTTCCTACCCATATGAGGCCAGCCCATTTGCAAACGCTGAATTAAACGTACTCAGAAAGACAAAACCAACTCAGGATTTTCTTTTCTTTTTTTGAGGGGGTGGGGTGTTCCCTTTTTTCTCCCCAACTGTATCCGTCCAATTACCCCACTCTTTCGAGCCGTTCCAGTCGCTGCTCCACCCCCTCTGCTGATCCGGGGAGGACTGCAGGCTACCACATGCCTCCTCTGATACATGTGGAGTCGCCAGCCGCTTCTTTTCACCTGACAGTGAGGAGTTTCACCAGAGGGACGTAGTGCGTGGGAGGATCACACTATTCCCCTCAGTTCAGGTGCCCCGACCGACAAGAGGAGGTGCTAGTGCAGCAACCAGGACACACACCCACACCTTTCTTAAATGTGGGAACCACCACCCCGGTCTGCCACTCCACAGGTACTGTCCCCAACCTCCACGCGACACTGAAGAGGCGTATCAGCCAAGACAGCCCAGCAATATCCTGAACCTTCAGCATCTCAGAGTGAATCTCATCCACACCCGGCGCCTTGCCACCGAGGAGCCTCTTAACTACCTCAGAGACCTTTGCCAGGGATATGGGTGGCACTTCCCCCGAATCTTCAGACTCTACCTCTTCCCCTGAGGACGTGTTAGCCGGGTTCAGGAGCTCCTCAAAGTGTTCTTTCCACCGCCCGACAACATCCCCAGTCTGGGTCAGCAGTTCCCCTCCCCAGCTGAACACAGCCAGAGTCAAGCCCTGCTGTTAATTTAGACAACAAAATTGTGTGTCTCAATATGACTATCTGAATTTCATCTGGATACGTTACCGAGGACAGATGATAAAAGGTAATATTGAATCAATGCCCAGACATAACAAACAGATTCAAAAGAGTCGACTTCTGTCCTCGAGGAGTAGTTTTTAATCCGACACTGCTGAGGACCAGCAGAACAGAGATTTTAGCACATAGAGAAGCATCCATCCATCCATTATCCGAACCGCTTATCCTGCTGTCAGGGTCGCGGGGATGCTGGAGCCTATCCCAGCAGTCACTGGCAGCATGTGGGGAGACACCCTGGACAGACTGGCTAGTCCATCACAGGGCCGACACACACTCACACACACACACCTAGGGACAATTTATTACGGCCGATTCACCTGACCTACAGGTCTTTGGACTGTGGGAGGAAACCGGAGCCCCCGGAGGAAACCCACACAGACACGGGGAGAACATGCAAACTCCACACAGAGGACGACCCGGGACGACCCCCAAGGTTGGACTACCCCGGGACTCGAACCCTGGACCTTCTTGCTGTGAGGCGACCGCGCTAACCACTGCATTACCATTATTATTATTATTATTATCATTATTATTATTCCTAACACAGTAATACTGCAATACCTCAGCAAGATAATGACTTGTTTCCCCTGTTGTCTACGATCAGCACTAATGTTCGTGTAAACTGCCAGTCTGGTTTTGTTTAAAGATTATCCCTTTGGCAAGGAGGTGACTACACAGGCACTTCAATAGTTAAAAAGTAGAAGATATAGCTGTGTATAACAAAAAATCTAAGACCAGTCCATATTTTTTTTTCAACAGAGCAGCACAGGAATGACAAAATATCTATCAATGCCATCCATCATCCGGACCGCTCATCCTGCTCTCGGGATAGGCTCTGCTGGAGCCTATCCCAGCAGTCATTGGGCGGCAGGCGGGGAGACACCCTGGACAGGCCGCCAGGCCATCACAGATCTATCAATGCCTTTCTACTGAATGTGTCTTTAGTAGTGTAGTGTGTTCAGTTTTTTTTTAAGGGTTAAGTGAAATGAAGAAAGGTAGAGAAGCAAATCAGCAAAATCAGCTTTTGACGGAGGAAACTGTTGGATGAGACAGGGAGTCACCCTCTGTGTGTGTGTGTGTGTGTGTGTGTGTGTGTGTGTGTGTGTGTGTGTGTGTGTGTGTGTGTGTGTGTCAGTGATAAAGGCAATGATCTGTTTATCATTCCACCTCAAAAAGAGATAATTACCATCCCAAAGACGACAGCTTCAGTTCAAATCACGTTCAGAAGTTGAAAAGGTCAACTGACAGCCTATCAGTTTGCACACAGCAGGAGTTTGTCTTGCTGGTTTGTTCACAGTGACCACATTATTTTACGGCCAAAGTAGCAGATAAAGACTTTTTTTTGAGATTGTGGCAGACTGGGGTATGGACCAGCTACCCCCAGTTATTCTAATTAACTCAGATTGATTGCACATTCCAAACAAAGATGCACCAGAGACAGCTACGCTGGCCAGGAGATGTTCTGCCGCGGGCCGACGGCGATCAGTCGCTGTGGAACTACAGCCGGTGCCCAGCCCAGCCCAGCCGACCAGCATCCCTACCAGGAGCAACGGCAGCAATCCCTGTGGGCCGTAGTCCACATGACAGCCTCTCCCAGTCCAAGAGGTTGAAAAGGCAAGGAGTCGCTTCGTGGAGGGGACCAGGGGAAGGGGCATCATCCCCCACTTCCCCGCTGTGCTTCCCTGGCAGAGCGACATCTTCTCCCTGGTGTAGCTCTCCAAGCAGACAGTCTTCTCACCTTCGTGCCTTTTGGCGGCCAGGCCCGTGTCCTTTCCCTGTGCTGAAGCACCCCGCACAGGCCCCGACTGGGGCAAACCAACATCATAGCTGGGGCTCCCCGGTGAAGACACAGACACAAATGGTCTATGAGGGCACAACAGCCCATTTATTAAAACCAAGACTTTGAAAACACCTGCGTTTCAACCATGTTAAAAAGAGTAAAAGGAAACGTTCATTAAGTCTTTTCGGTGGAGAGGGATCCTTGTGGGTCTGCGTCCCCAAGCCTTTAGCTGTCTCCCTGGCTCTGGTGCATCTTAATTTGCGATGTGGAACCAATTTCTCTCTTCCACATCATCTGCCACAGACAGTTTTCACTTCAGGACTCACACCAGCTGGTGGAAAAGAGTTAAATCTAAATGAAAGGTATTGATAGACAACCATGTGGTTCTGTACTTACTGGACATGCTGTGCCAGTCTCTGGCGCAGGGTGATGGGACATCTCTCCTTGCGGTGGAGGAGCTGCGAGTGGAGGTATTCTTCGTCGTAGACCGGCCGCTCTACGTGGTATATCAAGCAGGGAGCCACGTCCTCCTGGGCTGTGGCTTCATGCTCCATGGCTGCGACTGAGGATTCGGATTTGACGGTGAGAGGAGGTCCTAGTATCCTCTCCCACTCGGTTTAGACAAATCTGATGAGAAATTGTCTTTACTTTATTGTGTCCCTTTAAGGCACTTCAGTAGGGCAAACGCTGACTGGATCAAAGACAGGCTGGAGGAGGGTGGATGCCTCACTTCTATTTCCTCAATCTTTCATGCTTTTTTTCCTTCCTGGTAACAACCTTGCTGAGACGTCCTCTCGTTTGTTTACATACCACCTTTTCTTTCTCCCTCCCTGTCGTTCCCCTTTCTGTTTGGGAAGAAAGGGGGGGAAAAGACAGTCAGTGTGACTTAACACTGGCGCCGTCCAGTTTGGTTTCCATTAGTCATAATACCCAATGTTTTCTTTGACTAGAATGAATATAGATAATGGATTTGCTGTTTCCTGCACTGCAGCTGATAAGAAGGAATTCAGGGTTGATTTAAGTGACTAATAACTGTGAGCAGGTTTTGCCCCTGACTACTGTGTGGAAATAAAGGCTCGTGCTGTAACTGTCCATCTTTCCAGCTTCTCTCCCTGCATCGCAGGGGTTGTACATAACATTGTTAATTCAAAATTGCACTAAGAATATTCAACAAAATCGAAGTTATAAGGGAAAGAAGTAATCTCCCATAGTTGGAGAATAATGTTCACCAAACGAATCAGAAAAGAGAAGGCTTTCAGAGTCTGCAGCAGGTCCTGTATGAAAGGATGAGCATGCATTCAGTGAGCAGACCATATACAACGGTGCTGGTATATTCGCATTTCTGCAACCTTCCTATAGAATGTCAGGCTCAATGTCAACGTCTCAATGTCTCCCACAAGTTGACAGGAAACGAAACTGCTGGAGTGAATATAAGTCACCATGTCAAATGTGTGCAAAAATATATATAATCTGACTGCTGGGATATACTACCTTACTGGTTCTTCTTCTTCCAGCTTTTTCCTTTACTACCTCACTGGTTCTTCTTCTTCTTCCAGCTTTTTCCTTTACTACCTCACTGGTTCTTCTTCTTCCAGCTTTTTCCTTTACTACCTCACTGGTTCTTCTTCCAGCTTTTTCCTTTACTACCTCACTGGTTCTTCTTCTTCTTCCAGCTTTTTCCCTGACTACCTCACTGGTTCTTCTTCTTCCAGCTTTTTCCTTTACTACCTCACTGGTTCTTCTTCTTCCAGCTTTTTCTCTGACTACCTCACTGGTTCTTCTTCTTCTCTCAGTTTTTGTCCTTACCACCTTATTGGTTCTTCTTCTTCTTCTTCTTCTTCCAGCTTTTTGCCCTTACCGCCTTAGTTATTAGGCCCACATGGACTGGTTTTATTTGGTATTCTCCCGTCAGCAGGTGACATTTCTGATTTACGCCGGCGTGCTGAGCCTGAGACAGCCCGGATATGTATGCCGTTTGAATTACAGCCTGAAGCTCGTCCAGTGTCCTTCCATGTACGCGTCACATCAGCAACCCGCGACCAGCGCCGCATTTAGGGGAACAATCCGTCCCCGTCTTGTCGTAACGCACCAGTCTGCAGATAAAGTGGCTTTTCTTACCGCTTTCAGTCCTTTTGTGATGCCGCCGGATGAGAATCCGACTTCACCGACCGAGCGGACACACACACCGACACACACGCGGACACACACACACGGACACACACGGAGCCGCCGTTAAACTTTAACTTGGACACGGGTAACGTCCTTCAGCAGCAGCCGGCGGTTGGACGCCACACACTCGCAGCGAGCAGGGAAGAGGAAGTGGGTGGAGACTCCTTGCGTCACCCTGACGTCATCGCCCGGCGGTGTCATGGTGATGAGACTGACTGACGGCCGAGGGAAGACGTAGCGCTGTGGAAGTGACGGCGCTCGCTTGCTTCTTGTGTTCCGTGGCTTCTCCGTCATACTGCCGCGGTCACCGACGTCCACGTTTGATCTGGACTGACGTTTCCCACGGTAACCCGGGAAACGGGGACCCGCGCCACACCACGAGCGCCAAGGCGGCGACTTCTAACGGGGACATGGCTGTTTTAACGGTGTCTAACGGGGGACATGGCTGTTTTAACGGTGTCTAACGGGGGACACGGCTGTTTTAACGGTGTCTAACGGGGACACGGCTGTTTTAACGGTGTCTGACGGGGACATGGCTGTTTTAACGGTGTCTAACGGGGACATGGCTGTTTAAACGGTGTCTAAAGGGGACATGGCTGTTTTAACGGTGTCTAACGGGGACATGGCTGTTTTAACGGTGTCTAACGGGGACATGGCTGTTTTAACGGTGTCTAAAGGGGACATGGCTGTTTTAACGGTGTCTAACGGGGACATGGCTGTTTTAACGGTGTCTAACGGGGACATGGCTGTTTTAACGGTGTCTAACGGGGACATGGCTGTTTTAACGGTGTCTAAAGGGGACATGGCTGTTTAAACGGTGTCTAAAGGGGACATGGCTGTTTTAACGGTGTCTAAAGGGGACATGGCTGTTGTAACGGTGTCTAACGGGGACATGGCTGTTTTAACGGTGTCTAACGGGGACATGGCTGTTTAAATGGTGTCTAAAGGGGACATGGCTGTTTAAACGGTGTCTAACGGGGACATGGCTGTTTTAACGGTGTCTAACGGGGACATGGCTGTTTAAACGGTGTCTAAAGGGGACATGGCTGTTTTAACGGTGTCTAACGGGGACATGGCTGTTTAAACGGTGTCTAAAGGGGACATGGCTGTTGTAACGGTGTCTAACGGGGGACATGGCTGTTTTAACGGTGTCTAACGGGGACATGGCTGTTTTAACGGTGTCTAACGGGGGACATGGCTGTTTTAACGGTGTCTAACGGGGACATGGCTGTTGTAACGGTGTCTAACGGGGACACGGCTGTTTTAACGGTGTCTAACGGGGGACACGGCTGTTTTAACGGTGTCTAACGGGGGACACGGCTGTTTTAACGGTGTCTAACGGGGACATGGCTGTTTAAACGGTGTCTAAAGGGGACATGGCTGTTTTAACGGTGTCTAACGGGGACATGGCTGTTTTAACGGTGTCTAACGGGGACATGGCTGTTTTAACGGTGTCTAACGGGGACATGGCTGTTTTAACGGTGTCTAAAGGGGACATGGCTGTTTTAACGGTGTCTAACGGGGACATGGCTGTTTTAACGGTGTCTAACGGGGACATGGCTGTTTTAACGGTGTCTAACGGGGACATGGCTGTTTTAACGGTGTCTAACGGGGACATGGCTGTTTTAACGGTGTCTAAAGGGGACATGGCTGTTTAAACGGTGTCTAAAGGGGACATGGCTGTTGTAACGGTGTCTAACGGGGACATGGCTGTTTTAACGGTGTCTAACGGGGACATGGCTGTTTAAATGGTGTCTAAAGGGGACATGGCTGTTTAAACGGTGTCTAACGGGGACATGGCTGTTTTAACGGTGTCTAACGGGGACATGGCTGTTTAAACGGTGTCTAAAGGGGACATGGCTGTTTTAACGGTGTCTAACGGGGACATGGCTGTTTAAACGGTGTCTAAAGGGGACATGGCTGTTGTAACGGTGTCTAACGGGGGACATGGCTGTTTTAACGGTGTCTAACGGGGACATGGCTGTTTTAACGGTGTCTAACGGGGACATGGCTGTTTTAACGGTGTCTAACGGGGGACATGGCTGTTTTAACGGTGTCTAAAGGGGACATGGCTGTTTTAACGGTGTCTAACGGGGACATGGCTGTTTTAACGGTGTCTAACGGGGACATGGCTGTTTAAACGGTGTCTAACGGGGACATGGCTGTTTTAACGGTGTCTAACGGGGACATGGCTGTTTAAACGGTGTCTAACGGGGACATGGCTGTTTTAACGGTGTCTAACGGGGACATGGCTGTTTAAACGGTGTCTAAAGGGGACATGGCTGTTTTAACGGTGTCTAACGGGGACATGGCTGTTTTAACGGTGTCTAACGGGGACATGGCTGTTTAAACGGTGTCTAACGGGGACATGGCTGTTTTAACGGTGTCTAACGGGGACATGGCTGTTTTAACGGTGTCTAACGGGGACATGGCTGTTTTAACGGTGTCTAACGGGGGACATGGCTGTTTTAACGGTGTCTAAAGGGGACATGGCTGTTTTAACGGTGTCTAACGGGGACATGGCTGTTTTAACGGTGTCTAACGGGGACATGGCTGTTTAAACGGTGTCTAACGGGGACATGGCTGTTTTAACGGTGTCTAACGGGGACATGGCTGTTTAAACGGTGTCTAACGGGGACATGGCTGTTTTAACGGTGTCTAACGGGGACATGGCTGTTTAAACGGTGTCTAAAGGGGACATGGCTGTTTTAACGGTGTCTAAAGGGGACATGGCTGTTTTAACGGTGTCTAACGGGGACATGGCTGTTTTAACGGTGTCTAACGGGGACATGGCTGTTTAAACGGTGTCTAACGGGGACATGGCTGTTTTAACGGTGTCTAACGGGGACATGGCTGTTTAAACGGTGTCTAACGGGGACATGGCTGTTTTAACGGTGTCTAACGGGGACATGGCTGTTTAAACGGTGTCTAAAGGGGACATGGCTGTTTTAACGGTGTCTAACGGGGACATGGCTGTTTTAACGGTGTCTAACGGGGACATGGCTGTTTTAACGGTGTCTAACGGGGACATGGCTGTTGTAACGGTGTCTAACGGGGACATGGCTGTTTTAACGGTGTCTAACGGGGACATGGCTGTTTTAACGGTGTCTAACGGGGACATGGCTGTTGTAACGGTGTCTAACGGGGACATGGCTGTTTTAACGGTGTCTAACGGGGACATGGCTGTTTTAACGGTGTCTAACGGGGACATGGCTGTTTAAACGGTGTCTAACGGGGACATGGCTGTTTTAACGGTGTCTAACGGGGACATGGCTGTTTAAACGGTGTCTAAAGGGGACATGGCTGTTTTAACGGTGTCTAACGGGGACATGGCTGTTTAAACGGTGTCTAAAGGGGACATGGCTGTTGTAACGGTGTCTAACGGGGGACATGGCTGTTTTAACGGTGTCTAACGGGGACATGGCTGTTTTAACGGTGTCTAACGGGGGACATGGCTGTTTTAACGGTGTCTAACGGGGACATGGCTGTTGTAACGGTGTCTAACGGGGACACGGCTGTTTTAACGGTGTCTAACGGGGGACACGGCTGTTTTAACGGTGTCTAACGGGGGACACGGCTGTTTTAACGGTGTCTAACGGGGACATGGCTGTTTAAACGGTGTCTAAAGGGGACATGGCTGTTTTAACGGTGTCTAACGGGGACATGGCTGTTTTAACGGTGTCTAACGGGGACATGGCTGTTTTAACGGTGTCTAAAGGGGACATGGCTGTTTTAACGGTGTCTAACGGGGACATGGCTGTTTTAACGGTGTCTAACGGGGACATGGCTGTTTTAACGGTGTCTAACGGGGACATGGCTGTTTTAACGGTGTCTAACGGGGACATGGCTGTTTTAACGGTGTCTAAAGGGGACATGGCTGTTTAAACGGTGTCTAAAGGGGACATGGCTGTTTTAACGGTGTCTAAAGGGGACATGGCTGTTGTAACGGTGTCTAACGGGGACATGGCTGTTTTAACGGTGTCTAACGGGGACATGGCTGTTTAAATGGTGTCTAAAGGGGACATGGCTGTTTAAACGGTGTCTAACGGGGACATGGCTGTTTTAACGGTGTCTAACGGGGACATGGCTGTTTAAACGGTGTCTAAAGGGGACATGGCTGTTTTAACGGTGTCTAACGGGGACATGGCTGTTTAAACGGTGTCTAAAGGGGACATGGCTGTTGTAACGGTGTCTAACGGGGGACATGGCTGTTTTAACGGTGTCTAACGGGGACATGGCTGTTTTAACGGTGTCTAACGGGGACATGGCTGTTTTAACGGTGTCTAACGGGGGACATGGCTGTTTTAACGGTGTCTAAAGGGGACATGGCTGTTTTAACGGTGTCTAACGGGGACATGGCTGTTTTAACGGTGTCTAACGGGGACATGGCTGTTTAAACGGTGTCTAACGGGGACATGGCTGTTTTAACGGTGTCTAACGGGGACATGGCTGTTTAAACGGTGTCTAACGGGGACATGGCTGTTTTAACGGTGTCTAACGGGGACATGGCTGTTTAAACGGTGTCTAAAGGGGACATGGCTGTTTTAACGGTGTCTAACGGGGACATGGCTGTTTTAACGGTGTCTAACGGGGACATGGCTGTTTAAACGGTGTCTAACGGGGACATGGCTGTTTTAACGGTGTCTAACGGGGACATGGCTGTTTTAACGGTGTCTAACGGGGACATGGCTGTTTTAACGGTGTCTAACGGGGGACATGGCTGTTTTAACGGTGTCTAAAGGGGACATGGCTGTTTTAACGGTGTCTAACGGGGACATGGCTGTTTTAACGGTGTCTAACGGGGACATGGCTGTTTAAACGGTGTCTAACGGGGACATGGCTGTTTTAACGGTGTCTAACGGGGACATGGCTGTTTAAACGGTGTCTAACGGGGACATGGCTGTTTTAACGGTGTCTAACGGGGACATGGCTGTTTAAACGGTGTCTAAAGGGGACATGGCTGTTTTAACGGTGTCTAAAGGGGACATGGCTGTTTTAACGGTGTCTAACGGGGACATGGCTGTTTTAACGGTGTCTAACGGGGACATGGCTGTTTAAACGGTGTCTAACGGGGACATGGCTGTTTTAACGGTGTCTAACGGGGACATGGCTGTTTAAACGGTGTCTAACGGGGACATGGCTGTTTTAACGGTGTCTAACGGGGACATGGCTGTTTAAACGGTGTCTAAAGGGGACATGGCTGTTTTAACGGTGTCTAACGGGGACATGGCTGTTTTAACGGTGTCTAACGGGGACACGGCTGTTTTAACGGTGTCTAACGGGGACATGGCTGTTGTAACGGTGTCTAACGGGGACATGGCTGTTGTAACGGTGTCTAACGGGGACATAGCTGTTGTAACGGTGTCTAACGGGGGACATGGCTGTTTTAACGGTGTCTAACGGGGACATGGCTGTTTTAACGGTGTCTAACGGGGACATAGCTGTTGTAACGGTGTCTAACGGGGACATGGCTGTTTTAACGGTGTCTAACGGGGACATGGCTGTTTAAATGGTGGACTACTCTGAGTGCATGTCCAGATTGGTTGTTATGGATGAACTGAAACAGTGGCGGCGCTGTTGTCCCGCGGCTAGAACGCCCGTTCTGTCAGCCAAACGTGTGTCCAAGCCCGCAGTGCTGCGCCTCGTTTCATCCAGAAGCGGCGGTGGGGTCACCGTCACCACCGGTGGGGTCACCGTCACCACCGCCACCACCCCCAGCAGGCCGGACGGCACGCGGGCGTTACCCACCTGGGGGCTTCAGTGGCGTGACCGACGTTACAAGCCATGTAACGGGGACACTCGAGACAAACGAGTTGGTAACACAACCCGCCACGTCAGTCCTTTCATATCCGGTTCACGGAGCACGAAGGAGACGCGTCAGGCATGATGTCCTGAACTAGAAAGATGCTTAATTTCCCCGCCCAGTCTCGGTTATATAGCCCACAGCGCCCCCTACGGGTGCCCGTAAGTACCCAACACAACGTCCCCCTTTCTGAGATGAAAACATTCCGTTTTTACTGTTGTTACAACCAGGGGCGTAACCACGGGGGCCCACCCATTTCAAGCCCAGGCCCACCCAATCACGCTGGCTCACAAGCACGTAGGCCGGCCCCTTTTACGTACGTAGAACTGCAACATCTGAGCGCGCACACCGTCACGCTCTGTATTCTCCACTGCTGCTAGCTAGCCAATAGCCAACAGTTAGCCATAACTCATGGAATGGCGAAACAAAGTTCAGTCTTCCGCTTTTTTTAAAAGCCACGGATGGAGGAGGAGGAAAGCACACCTGCTCCAGCACCGACTGAGCCGCCCAATGAGAGTGAGATACCGCCGGAGAGAAGGACAGAGGAGGCTACAGCTTCTCCGCTGCAGGCAGCTTCTCCTCCTCCCCCCTCTGACGACGGTGAGACGATTCCCTTGACCATGCCACCGCCGCCAGATGTGTCTGCTGTGGATGAGCCACCCACGCAGCCTAAATTAGTGTTCCCCACAACCAACATTTCAGGAAAATGACCTTCTTTTTCCCATAAGTGGTATGAAGAATTTAAGTGGCTTGAATACAGCTCAGCAAGGAAGGCTGTTTTCTGTAAGATGTGTAGGCTTTTCCCCGAGCCCCACATGGGAAACACGGTTTTTCGAAGCGGGTTTGTAGATTGGAAGCACCTCCGCCAGGCATGCTCGAAACATCGGGCTAGCAAACCCCCCCCCCCCACTGTATTGCACTTGGTAAATGTGAGGGTTCGGAATGGAGCGTTTTCATTCAGGCACTGCGTGGTAAAGTGGAGAGGGGTCAGTGTTACCCATCCCTCATTGAAGTGCTGGACAGCTGCAACTCTGACGTTTTCCCAAACATTAACAGACTGTTAAGGGCAAAGATCCCCATTCCCCTGACTTCATGTACTGTTGACAGACTCTTCTCCACTACAGGCCGTGTCAACACATGTCTAAGATCTTCCATGCTACCTGCACGCCTCAACAATCTGTCCCTGTTGTCCTTTGAAAGGGAACTTACTGACTCTGGACTATGATGAAATAATCTCGATCTTCAACGCTCGCCCTCGGCGTCTACACATGGTGCTGTAAAACGTGTACTATAGGCCTATAGCTTACATGTTGTGTCATGACCTTTTAGACTGAGTCGGGCTGTTTTCCTCAGTGATGTTGAAATGGTTGTGTAGAGCCTGGCGAGAATGACTGGGGTGGTATTTGTTTAAGTGGGTTTTTATTAAAGTTTTAGTATGTTTCTTGGTCACGTACTAAAAACCTGTGTTGTGTGTTTACTGCTGTGATGTGTTAGAATTTGCGTCTTGTTTGAAGGATTATTGCTGGAAAATTTTGGCCCACCCATTTTCACTCAGGCCCACCTACAAAAATATTCCTGGTTACGCCACTGGTTACAACTGACTGGAAATCACCATATCCACATCTGTAAGACTACAACACCGAATAACACCACCTTTCTTTTCATCCCACAGAACGTCCCCCTTTCTTTCCCTTACAAGAATATAAAGTACTTTATCTTTGTACAGAAGACACAGAGCACTTCTTTATTCCTTTTTTTGTTGTTGAACAAAATAATTCAGCAGAATATTTTCTCCCAAGGGGGGGGGGTTAGACTGCCCCAGCCCTCAACTGAGTGAGGGGATTATTCTGCCCCTTTAACCACTCAGTGTGTCCCGCAGCACCTGTTGAACTAAGGTACAAAGTCCGTCAGCTGGAGTGGAGGACAACGTCGCCTCACAGGGTACCTTCGGGGAGACCCAGTCTGTGGTTGGGGTGGGGTCTCACTGGAGACAGGTGTGGGGTCTGGGGGTGGGGGGGGGCGCACCATCTGCAGCTGTAATCTGCAGATCATCAGGTAGCTCGGCGGGCAGCTCAGGTGCTGCAGTGGCACTACTGGTGTTCTGCTGGCGTTGTGTTGTGCCGGGTGGTTTAATACATGGACTAGGGATTGAAACAGTTCCACGAGGCTTTTGGGGACTAAAACCAATGATTAGCAAAACACAGTAGTGGTCGAAATCTCTTAATAACAATCACTGGACTAACCAAACACCTCCTTGTGTGTACAAGCCTGCCCTGAGAGTCCTAAAAGGGGCATTTGCTGTGTGTATTACAGCATTTGTTCCCATTCCAGTGTCCTGTGTAAAACACGCACAATGGAATTTTGTTCTTCCCATTGAAAGGTGGTACTGGTCCGATGAAGACAACCCCCCCCCCCCAAAAAAACCCAAACATGCTTCAATGAAAAAGCGGCATAATGACCCAGGCAGAGGGTGAGGATTTAACCAATGAGCACCACACCTCGCTGTGTTTGAACAGCAGCCGGACAGTACAACGGCGCCCCCTGCAGGACCCAACACGTGGGCTTGCAGCTGCAGCAGCAGCAGCTGTGCAGACGCCCTGGGCTGGGAGAGCAGGATAAACGGATTGGATGATGCATGGACGGATTATGCAAATTTAGGCAATAAGGTTTACGTTTGTTTAGGAAGGAAGGTTTAAATCGAGTTTAAATGCACTCAGTACGGTGATGTGGAGGAAAGATCCTTCTGTAATGTTCAATGATATTATATTGTCTGTAGTGGCGCGTGTCATTAAGTGTTCCCCATTCCTGCACCTAATTGGCTAAAGTAATCAGTGCTACGGTAGCGGTCGTGGACCGTCAGAGAATGCAACATGAGAGCACTTCTGTTTGTCAGACAAACAGGGACACAGGTATTAAGATTAGGTGCAGGGAAGGACGTGCATGGGTAAATACGGCAAGGGCGCCCTCTGAGCGAGTTTAAGGTCCGGGAAGACGCACGTGGCTTCTCCTCCTCCTCCTCCTCCTCCTCCTCCTCCGCAGTCTCCACCGGCGCGGCCGCCTCCTCAGAGGAGCTGCGAGTCCAGACGGATGCCCTGTGCTTGCACCCCCAAAATCAATAACTTCCTGGTCACAAGCAATCCATCCATCCATTATCAGAAATGTTAAATGACAAAATCGAAGACAACTATCCCATTTTCTCATGTTCTATTTTTAACTTCAGAACAAAACCAAAACAACCAAAAACAGTCCTTTATTGTTTCTTTTTATTTTTAACATTTTTATTTGTTATTAGTTTTTTCTGATTTTGGATTCTAAAAAAATGATAGAACGACACGTGGACGCAGACAGCATGAGTGGCGGTAAAGCGGTGAAAAGTCACATGGGTGCAGTTCCCGGGTTGTCCTCCAGGGTACTTCATTCGCCGCGGTGAATTGCGTTGGATCCGAAAGTCCGTCTTTTAGCGGACCTTAGACGGTTCTGTTCGGATACATCACACGGTTATGCCACAATGACACAGTCAGTTGAAAACAAGCAACCTAATCGCACCCGTCCTTCCGGAACAGGCCGAATTTATCCCGTCGTTTTTAGTCATTTGCCATTGGCTGCAGTGGTACCACGTGACCAAAGAAAGCTGGGATGTTTTCATTTTAAACTCCTCTTTTACATTTAATCAGCCATCAGAATGATCAACCTTTTACCGGTCCGCAACATGCAGCATGTGTTGTGTGTATATAGATGAGCGACATGTGGTTTTGGGTGAACCATCATGGACATGTATATGTAGGGGAATCGGGCTCGCAGCTCAGCGTCCGGTCAGCATCGCTTCTCGGCCTTTTGGCTAAGATCAAGTGTAGTATCTGTTCTTATCAGTTTAATATCTGATACGTCCCCTACCCGGGGACCATATATTAAATTGATTTTTGGAGCAGGGAGATGGAATAGGGGCTTGCTCCGTCCACTCCACGCATCGACCTGGTATTGCAGTACCTCCAGGACCGGTGCACCCCCTCTGATGTTGAGAATAAATTCGCTTTCAACACCACGTGTGTTCTGTCATGTGTTATATTGCTGATAACCGCTTATAGACCATTACTGATTAGAATCCCGCTATGTAGTTTACCAAAAGCACCACCAGGGACGTCTATGCACGAGTGTGCTTTCAACCAATAAGAGTACCTCTAAGAGCTTTTATTATGAATACTATTTCGACATTACACAGACACAGCTTCTGATTGGATTAGAGACTAGCGAAAAGACCAATAGACTTCTCGGTGGTGCTTTTACTGTGAAAACTACTCGGGGATACTTCCTGCTACTCGACACAGCGGATCATCCGCTTCCGTCTCCTCCTGTCCCCTGCAGCCTCCTCTGTGGCACCAGCCCGCTGCATGTCCTCCCTCAGCGCCTCCCTCTTGGTCTCCGCTGCCTGTCCTCCCTCAGCGCCTCTCTCTTGGTCTCCGCTGCCTGTCCTCCCTCAGCGCCTCTCTCTTGGTCTCCGCTGCCTGTCCTCCCTCAGCGCCTCTCTCTTGGTCTCCGCTGCATGTCCTCCCTCAGCGCCTCCCTCTTGGTCTCTGCTGCATGTCCTCCCTCAGCGCCTCCCTCTTGGTCTCTGCTGCATGTCCTCCCTCAGCGCCTCTCTCTTGGTCTCCGCTGCCTGTCCTCCCTCAGCGCCTCTCTCTTGGTCTCCGCTGCATGTCCTCCCTCAGCGCCTCTCTCTTGGTCTCCTTGCCTGTCCTCCCTCAGCGCCTCCCTCTTGGTCTCCGCTGCATGTCCTCCCTCAGCGCCTCCCTCTTGGTCTCCGCTGCATGTCCTCCCTCAGCGCCTCTCTCTTGGTCTCCGCTGCCTGTCCTCCCTCAGCGCCTCTCTCTTGGTCTCCGCTGCATGTCCTCCCTCAGCGCCTCCCTCTTGGTCTCCTTGCCCGTGTGTATGTGTGTCCAGGTGGGGGAGTCCTGCTGGCGTCCTGCGTGGCGGCCGCTTCTCCCTCTCGTCACCACGTTTACTGTAAAGCCACTTTGAGTGTTAGAAAAGCGCTGTATACGTTTACTTTACTATTGTTATTCACGCCCACAGTAACTTCCGGGTTGTGAAATGGCCGATTTAAACCCACGCGGCGCGTGGCTGTGGTCTGCTGACTTCCGGGTTCTGCTGCGGCGCTCGTGCCGGGTCTCCGTTTGTTGGCGTGTGAAGTTGACGGCAGCGTGCTTTTCGCGGCGCGTGCGGGGTTCGCCGTGGGTGGATGTCGGCGACGCGCGCGGAGTGGTGACGGGCTCGCGCCTGCGCCTGCCGGCGGGCGGATAGAAGGTGGTAGGGGAGGGGGAGGGGGAGGGGTCAGGGTTATCTATCTATCTATCTATATCTATATATCTATATCTATATATCTATATATAGATATATATATCTATATATAGATATATATATACATCTCATCAGCATGTAACTCATAAGCTGATGGCATGAAACAGACTTGCACTGTCTGATAGAGAATTTACTTGACCCACTGGATTATGTTGCCCCTTATTTGTTGAGCACTTTCCCTACCGTGGAGTGTTTCTTTTAACAACGTTATATACATATATATGTATATGTATATGTATATATTGAACCAGTTGGCACTGAATGAAGGAGAAAAGGTCTCTTTCCAAACTGCCTTGTAGGAAAAGTGAAGTGGGCTGCTTGGTGTGCAGTGATGCCTCGACTGAAACCACGTTAACGCCTCCAGCATTTTGTGCTGCTGCTGCGGCGACGTTAGCTTGAGTTGACGCAGCTCTTGGGCCCCGGGCAGGTGTGGCGGTCCGCCCGGAGGTGCTGCAGCTGCTGCTGGCGGGCCTACTCGGCCTAGGCTCCAAGTCTGCTTCCTAATGGAGGTGGCTGCATTATACTGAGGAAGGTGATCGCGTTGTCTGTTTTAGCTGTGTGGAAGCAGTGGAGAAACGTCTCATATCCCCCCCCTCTCTCCCCCCCTCTCTCCCTCTCTCTCTCAATTCAATTCAATTCAATATGTGCTTTATTGGCATGACATACATTTGTGTACATATTGCCAAAGCATGTAAAACAACAACAACACAATACAACAATGATTATAATAATAACAACAACAACAACAATGATTATAATAATAACAACAACAATGATTATAATAATAACAACAACAACAACAATGATTATAATAATAACAACAACAATGATTATAATAACAACAACAACAACAACAACAATGATTATGATAATAACAGCAACAACAACAATGATTATGATATCAAACAACAACAGTAGCAACATGGGGCCGTCCCCCACTGTCTCTCAGGTTGTGGCAAGATAATATAAATCTTGCTGCAATGCTCGCCGCTGCCCCCCTCCCAGGACCCCCCGCAGCTTACCTGCGTCCTCCATGTCCTGCTCCTCTGGAATCACATGTTCCAGCTCCTGGACAAAAGCCCGGCGCTGTTTTTCACATGTGTCACATTTAAGGAGGAAGTGCCCCTCTGTCTCCACCCCATCTGTCATGCACTGACCACATGATCGTTGCTCTTTTGGCAACCAGGTCTTTTTGTGTCTCCCCTTTTCCATGGCTAGACTGTGGTCACTGAGCCTGTATTTGGTGAGGGTCTGTCGCTGCTTGCTGTCTCTGACAGTTAAGAGGTGTTCTTCCAAATCATAGTTTGTTTTTAGGGCCTGATAGACTTCTAGTTTGTTTTGAGTTTTGATTTCAGCGTTCCAATGTTTCAGATAATTGTTCTTGCTTTGTTTTATAGCCTGATTTATCCTCATGTTGGTTTGTTTTATAGCTGATTTATCCTCATGTTGGTTTGTTTTATAGTCTGATTTATCCTCATGTTGGTTTGTTTTATAGCTGATTTATCCTCATGTTGGTTTGTTTTATAGTCTGATTTATCCTCATGTTGGTTTGTTTTATAGCTGATTTATCCTCATGTTGGTTTGTTTTATAGCTGATTTATCCTCATGTTGGTTTGTTTTATAGCTGATTTATCCTCATGTTGGTTTGTTTTATAGCCTGATTTATCGTAAACTTTGTTTGGGATGCAGTGCTGGCCTGAGGTTGGTTGGTCTTAGTATTTGTTAAAGGGTTAGTGAGTCTCAGAGCCAGCTGCTTCAGGGGACTCTTTTTGGGGTTCAGTTCTTGGGTTTTCAGAGCTTTAAAGTGCAAGGTATTTGTTGGGCTTGTATTTAAGTGCATCCAGAAATTTAGAGACCTTTTCTGTACATTTATCAATAATGGAAACCGGCCTAATTCTGCCCTACATGCGTTGTTTGGTGTTTTCCTTTGTGTTTTCAGAATCATTCTACAGAATTCAGCATGTAGGGTTTCTGCTGGATGCTTGTCCCATCTAGTGTAGCTGGAAAGACTGAGTGGACCCCATACCTCACTTCCATATAGTGCAATGGGCAGAATTACACTATCAAACAGTTTGCACCAGATGGAGATTGGTATATCAATGTTAAAGAATTTATTTTTAATTGCATATAGAGCTCTTCGAGCTTTTTGTTTTAGGTTATTCACTGCCCTACTGAAACTCCCTGATGCTGTAATAATTAGACCCAGGTAAGTATACTGCATCGTATGCTCTAAGGTGATGCTAGCTAGAGTTAACTGAAATCTATTTTCCTGACATCTGGGCTTCTTCTGGAAGACCATTACTTTTGTCTTTTTTGGATTTATTGCCAGGGCCCAGTGCTGGCAATAGTCCTCAAGCAGGTCTAGTAGTTGTTGCAGCCCACCTGCGGTTGGTGACAATAAAACTAGATCATCTGCATAAAGCAAAAATTTCACTTCCATGTCATACAGGGGGAGACCTGGGGCTGCAGACTGTTCCAGCTGCACCGCCAGTTCATTAATATATATATTAAACAGTGTCGGGCTAAGTCCACAGCCCTGTCTCACCCCTCTATTCTGAGTGAAGAACTCAGTGTGTTTGTCTACAATCTTAACTGCACATTTGTTGTCCGAATACATTGACTTTATTATGTCATACACTTTACCCCCTACACCACTTTGTAAGAGTTTATAGTATAGTCCTTCATGCCAAATAGAGTCGAAAGCTTTTTTGAAGTCAATAAAACAAGCAAATATTTTTCCATTTTTGGTTTGATTCACATTTTCATTTATAAGGGTGTGTAGGGTGTAAATATGGTCCGTACTCCGGTGATTTGGGAGGAAGCCAGTTTGACCTTTGCTCAGGACATTGTGTTCGTTAAGGAGGGTTAGAATTCGATTGTTCAAAATGCTATTAAACACCTTCCCCAGACTACTGCTCACACAAATGCCTCTGAAATTATTAGGATCCAATTTGTCTCCATTTTTATGAATAGGAGTTATAAGCCCTTTGCTCCAGATGTCAGGAAAAAATCCCGAATTTAGAAGGATTGGGAATAATTTGAGTACTGCCCTTTGCAGCTCAGGTGTGCTGTTTTTAAGCATCTCGCTTCTGGTGCTGTCAAGGCCACAAGCTTTATTGGGTTTTAAGGATTTGAGCTTCTGTGCCAATTCTTCTTGTGTTATTGGAAAATCCAGTGGGTTTTGGTTGGCTTTTATAGTGCATTCGAGCAACCGTAATTTCTGTTTGATCAGATTGTAATTGTAATTTGAGTGTTCTTGTTGGATTTCTGAATAGATATGTTCAAAATGACTTTTCCAAATGTCTCCATTTTGGATAGGCAGGTCTTGTGGTTTTGTAGAGCTCAAATTATTCCACATTTCCCAGAATTGGTTTTGATTCAGGGAATGTTCTATATCCTGTAGGGTTCTATCTACATGGCTTTGTTTGCTCATTCTTAATGTGTGTTTATATAGTTTTAATGTTTCGCTATATTTCTTTCTTATATCCATATCTTGAGGTTGGTAGTGTTTCAGGTTTGACAATTTACGCAGTTCTTTTCTTATATTTTTACAATCGTTGTCAAACCATTTTTCATTTTTAGGTTGTTTCTTTTTTCTGTTGTTGGTCCTTGGTAGGACCATGTTTGCTGCCGTCTGAAAGATACAATTGATTTCACTGACATTCTCTCTCTCTCTCTCTCTCTCTCTCTCTCTCTCTCTCTCTCTCTCTCTCTCTCTCTCTCTCTCTCTCTCTCTCTCTCTCTCTCTCTCTCTCTCTCTCTCTCTCTCTATGTGGGTGTGTGTGGGTGTCTCTCTCTAGATAGATAGAGACACCCACACACACCCACATCGTTTTTAGTCATTTCCCATTGGCTGCAGTGGTACCACGTGACCAAAGAAAGCCGGGATGTTTTCATTTTAAACTCCTCTTTTACGTTTAATCAGCATCAGAATGATCAACCTTTCACTGGTCCTCAACATGCAGCATGTGTTGTGTGTATATAGGTGAGCGACATGTGGTTTTGGTTGAACCCATCATGGACATGTATATGTAGGGGACTCAGGTTCGCAGCTCAGCGTCCGGTCAGCATCGCTTCTCGGCCTTTTGGCTAAGATCAAGTGTAGTATCTGTTCTTATCAGTTTAATATCTGATACGTCCCCTACCCGGGGACCATATATTAAATTGATTTTTGGAGCAGGGAGATGGAATAGGGGCTTGCTCCGTCCACTCCACGCATCGACCTGGTATTGCAGTACCTCCAGGACCGGTGCACCCCCTCTGATGTTGAGAGAAAATCTTTATCTGATTTGTTATTACGAAATGTCGATCAACAAGAAATCAATGAAAAATTATTTGCCTGCGGCACACAAGTTTATTACAAGAAATTCGTAGTAGTCATAAAGTGACAATGCTACGTAACTTCCGGGCCGTCATATATTAGTAGATTTAAGTGGCGGGCACGTGCTACCTGGGTAGCTTGTTATTCCCCCCTCCCAGCTGCATCTGTAACGTTGACATGTGTACAGTTCATACTGGTGGCCCGACCTCCTACCAGTTGGGGGCGCAGCGTCTCTCGGAGGATGACATAGGAGAGGAGGGTCATAAGATTCAGACCAGTTCGCTGTGTGTGTTTGGAAAGCAGCATAATAATGATGGAAGGTGTGAATATTGTGGAGAGGAAGAAACGGTGGGTGGTGTATTACTGTATCGTCAGAAATGTGACTCCGAGGAAGAAGTTGGAAAGAGCGCAGTGGGAGAGAGTGTAGAGCTTTAAACTATCAGTACTGCTTAAAAAACACACACAAAAACTTCAGCGGACAAGTGTTGGAAGCTCCTTCAAGAATATGTAAGGTCATAAAGACTAATGAGTAGGACCTGAGAAATATTAGTGTTATTATCGCTACTTTAAACTAGAACGACCAGGACGGTCATTTTGACCGTTTCATATTTTCAGAGTTTAGTACCACTGCCCTGTGATGGCCTGGCGGCCTGTCCAGGGTGTCTCCCCGCCTGCCGCCCAATGACTGCTGGGATAGGCAAACCCGACCGACCAGGAGGCGCTAGTGCAGCGACCAGGACACACACCCACATCCGGGTTCCCACCCGCAGACACTACTATACTATCCGTCTGCGTCCCGCAGAAGACTACAATCCGCGCCCACTAAGTACAAACCACGCCCACTTTAATAGGACGTCACCACTACAATCCACGCCCACCACCCGCTAGGGTTAGGGCTAGGGTTAGGGTTAGGGTTAGGGGTAATTACCCTCCCGCGTTTGTTACAGTATGTTCTCTGTTACTGTGCCGTACAAATAAAATTACTTAAAAAACACAAAAATGCTTCACTCGTCAGAACGTGTTACCTTCCCACGATCCTCCATTTTCACCACTAAACATTTAGAACAGCCCGCTTCATCTTCTTCTTTGGTGTCTTCTAGTTTATGGCGGTTAGCAAACAATTTATGATGCATAACCGCCACCTCCTGGATGAATTCTCCGTTCTTGGTGTGATTGAGAAAAGTACAAGTTACACCTCCTGCTACAAGTTACGCCTCCTGCTACAAGTTACGCCTCCTGCTACAAGTTACACCTCCTGCTACAAGTTACGCCCTTTTCTTGCAGTCCGCAGACAGACCCTTCTCGGAGAGACGCAGACACGGCCAACTGTGTCTGTACGGACGCCCGACCAAGCCTGAGGTAACACGGGGATTCGAACCGCCGACCCCCATGTTGGTAGGCAATTGAATAGACCACCACGCTACCCGGACGCCCCTGCTCTTGAGCATATTCATTCTGAGTTAAGCGCGAGCGTGACGACTACAACAAGTCATCGTCAATGGAGCTTCGACACTGCGACTCTCCGGGACAGGAGCAAAACCATGTTCCCCCCCCCCCCCCAGTTAAAAAACATTGCTCGTGTCCCTTTTGGGGCTCCGTACAATTCACCATGGCAACTGAACCACACCAACCACAGGCACGCTCACTGACGGACATAACACGCTAAGAACAAGTAACTACCCGGTTACTTTGTTACTTGCTCTTAGCAAGACCAAGTAACTACCCTGTTACCCTGTAACTTGCTCTTAGCAAGACCAAGTAACTACCCTAGAACCCTGTTACTTACTCTCAGCAAGACCAAGTAACTACCCTGTTACCCTGTAACTTGCTCTTAGCAACACCACTACCCTGTTACTTGCCTTTAGCAAGACCAAGTAACTACCCTGTTACTTTGTTACTTGCTCTTAGCAAGACCAAGTAACTACCCTGTTACCCTGTTACTTGCTCTTAGCAAGACCAAGTAACTACCCTGTTACCCTGTAACTTGCTCTTAGCAAGACCAAGTAACTACCCTGTTACTTTGTTACTTGCTCTTAGCAAGACCAAGTAACTACCCTAGAACCCTGTTACTTACTCTCAGCAAGACCAAGTAACTACCCTGTTACCCTGTAACTTGCTCTCAGCAAGACCAAGTAACTACACTGTTACCCTGTTACTTGCTCTTAGCAAGACCAAGTAACAGGGTAACAGGGTAGTTACTTACTCTTAGCAAGACCAAGTAACTACCCTGTTACCCTGTTACTTGTTCTTAGCAACACCACTACCCTGTTACTTGCCTTTAGCAAGACCAAGTAACTACCCTGTTACTTTGTTACTTGCTCTTAGCAAGACAAACTAACTACCCTGTTACCCTGTTACTTGCTCTTAGCAAGACCAAGTAACTACCCTGTTACCCTGTTACTTGTTCTTAGCAACACCACTACCCTGTTACCCTGTTACTTGCTCTTAGCAAGACCAAGTAACTACCCTGTTACCCTGTTACTTGCCTTTAGCAAGACCAAGTAACTACCCTGTTACCCTGTTACTTGCTCTTAGCAAGACCACTACCCTGTTACTTACTCTTAGCAACACCACTACCCTGTTACCCTGTTACTTGCTCTTAGCAAGACCAAGTAACTACCCTGTTACCCTGTTACTTGCCTTTAGCAAGACCAAGTAACTACCCTGTTACTTTGTTACTTGCTCTTAGCAAGACCAAGTAACTACCCTGTTACTTTGTTACTTGCTCTTAGCAAGACCAAGTAACTACCCTGTTACCCTGTTACTTGTCTTACCACTTATTGTATTCACTCATTTATTTAAAAAAAACTCTTGCGCTTTTACTTCAGCATTGGTTCTGCTCTTACATGCTCGCTTAGACGCACTTATGACCTCTGGTGACTAGTAGTTCTCCTGATTTCCTACTTTAAATGATGCACTTATTGTAAGTCGCTTTGGATAAAAGCGTCAGGTAAATGACTAATGTCATGTCATGTCAGGTCATGTCGTGTAATGTAATAACATGCAGTCTCGTAATGGCAGAGAGCCCCCGGCTCCTGGGCCCCGGGCAGGTGTGGCGGTCCGCCCGGAGGTGCTGCAGCTGCTGCTGGCGGGCCTACTCGGCCTGGGCTCCAAGTCTGCTTCCTAATGGAGGTGGCTGCATTATACTGAGGAAGGTGATCGCGTTGTCTGTTTTAGCTGTGTGAAAGCAGTGGAGAAACCTTTCATATCCCCCCCCCTCTCTCTCCCTCACTCTCCCTCTCTCTCTCTCTCTCTCTCTCTCTCTCTCTGTCTTTCAGTCTCTCTCCCTCTCTCCCTCTCTCCCTCACTCTCTCTGTCTTTCAGTCTCTCTCCCTCTCTCTCTCTCTCTCTGTCTTTCAGTCTCTCTCTCTGTCTTTCAGTCTCTCTCCCTCTCTCCCTCACTCTCCCTCTCTCTCTCTCTCCCTCTCTCTCCCTCTCTCTCTCTGTCTTTCAGTCTCTCTCTCTCTCTCTCTCTCTGTCTTTCAGTCTCTCTCCCTCTCTCCCTCTCTCTCCCTCTCTCTCCCTCTCTCTCTCTGTCTTTCAGTCTCTCTCCCTCTCTCCCTCACTCTCCCTCTCTCTCTCTCTCCCTCTCTCTCTCTCTCTCTCTCTCTGTCTTTCAGTCTCTCTCCCTCTCTCTCCCTCTCTCTCTGTCTTTCAGTCTCTCTCCCTCTCTCTCCCTCCCTCTCTCTCTCTCTCTCTCTCTCTCTCTCTCTCTCTCTCTCTCCCTCCCTCTCTCTCTCTGTCTTTCAGTCTCTCTCCCTCTCTCCCTCTCTCTCCCTCTCTCTCCCTCTCTCTCTCTGTCTTTCAGTCTCTCTCCCTCTCTCCCTCACTCTCCCTCTCTCTCTCTCTCCCTCTCTCTCTGTCTTTCAGTCTCTCTCCCTCTCTCTCCCTCTCTCTCTGTCTTTCAGTCTCTCTCCCTCTCTCTCCCTCTCTCTCTCCCTCTCTCTCTGTCTTTCAGTCTCTCTCCCTCTCTCCCTCACTCTCCCTCTCTCTCTCTCTCCCTCTCTCTCTCTGTCTTTCAGTCTCTCTCTCTCCCTCTCTCTCAGTCTCTCTCCCTCTATCCCTCCCTCTCTCTCATATATATATATATATATATATATATATATATATATATATATATATACACTGCTAAAAAAATAAAGGGAACACCTAAAAACACAATATAGACCTCGATGAATGAAATATTTCAGCTGAAAATCTTTATTTATTAGACAGAGGAATGTGTTTAGTGCAAAATAACCTAAGAATGATCAAGGGAAATCAAAATCCTTAGCCCATTAAGGTCTGGATTCAGAATCATACTCAAAATCAAAGTGGAAAATGAGAACATAGGCTGATCCAACTTCTGTGGAAATTCTTCAAGACGATTCAAAATGAGGCTCAGTAGTGTGTGTGGCCTCCACGTGCCTGTATGCACTCCCTACAACGTCTGGGCATGCTCCCGATGAGACGACGGATGGTCTCCTGAGGGATCTCCTCCCAGACCTGGATCAGGGCATCGGTCAACTCCTGGACAGTCTGTGGTGCGACATGGCGTTGGCGGATGGTACGAGACATGATGTCCCAGAGGTGCTCGATTGGATTCAGGTCTGGGGAACGTGCAGGCCAGTCCATAGCATCAATGCCCTCGACATACAGGAACTGCTGACACACTCTGGCCACATGAGGACGAGCATTGTCATGCATGAGCAGGAACCCAGGGCCCACTGCACCAGCATATGGTCTGACAATGGGTCTGAGGATCTCATCCCGGTACCTAATGGCAGTCATGGTACCTCTGGCTAGCACGTAGAGGTCTGTGCGGCCCTCCAAGGATATGCCTCCCCAGACCATCACTGACCCACCACCAAACCGGTCATGCTGGAGGATGTTGCAGGCAGCAGAACGTTCTCCACAGCGTCTCCAGACTCTCTCACGTCTGTCACATGTGTTCAGTGTGAACCTGCTCTCATCTGTGAAGAGCACAGGGCGCCAATGGCCAATCTGCCAACCAAGATGTTCTCTGGCAAAGGTCAATCGGGCTGCACGGTGTTGGGCTGTGAGCACAGGCCCCAATTGTGGACGTCGGGCCCTCGTACCATCCTCATGCATTCTGTTTCTCACTGTTTGAGCAGAAACCTGCACATTAGTGGCCTGTTGAAGGTCGTTTTGTAGGGCTCCGGCAGTGCTCCTCCTGTTCCTCCTTGCACAAAGGACCAGATAGCGGTCCTGCTGCGGGGTTGTTGTCCTCCTGCGGCCCCCTCCACGTCTCCTGGTGTACTGGTCTGTCTCCTGGTACCTCCTCCATGCTCTGGACACTGTGCTGGGAGACACATCAAATCTTCTTGCCACAGCACGCATTGATGTGCCATCCTGGATGAGCTGCACTACCTGAGCAACTTCTGTAGGTTGCAGATACCGCCTCATGCCCCCTCTAGTGGTGAGGGCACTAGCACAATGAAAAACTAACCAAAGATCGGCCAGAAAAGATGAGGACAGGCAAATGGTCTGTGGCCACCACCTGCAAATCCATTCCTGTTATAGGGGTTGTCTTGTAAATTGTCTCATTTCCACCTGGTGGAAATTAGACAATTTACCAACAGGTGAAATTGATTCACAAATCAGTGTTGCTTCCTAACTGGACAGGTTGATATCTCACAAGTGTGACTGACTTGGAGCTACATTGCATTGCTTATGTGTTCCCTTTATTTTTTTGAGCAGTGTATATATACACACACACACACACACAAATATATACATGTATATACGTGTATGTATGTATATATATATATATATGTGTGATATATATAGACACACCCGCACACACACCCACATCGTTTTTAGTCATTTCCCATTGGCTGCAGTGGTACCACGTGACCAAAGAAAGCCGGGATGTTTTCATTTTAAACTCCTCTTTTACATTTAATCAGCCATCAGAATGATCAACCTTTTACCGGTCCTCACCATGCAGCATGTGTTGTGTGTATATAGATGAGCGACATGTGGTTTTGGGTGAACCATCATGGACATGTATATGTAGGGGACTCAGACTCGCAGCTCAGCGTCCAGTCAGCATCGCTTCTCGGCCTTTTGGCTAAGATCAAGTGTAGTATCTGTTCTTATCAGTTTAATATCTGATACGTCCCCTACCCGGGGACCATATATTAAATTGATTTTTGGAGCAGGGAGATGGAATAGGGGCTTGCTCCGTCCACTCCACGCATCGACCTGGTATTGCAGTACCTCCAGGACCGGTGCACCCCCTCTGCTGTTGATGGTAAACTTACATTTGTTCTTTCCTTATAAGTTAAGAATTGACCAGCAATCTATGGAAGGTTATCTGCCTCGGGCACATTAATTATCACAGAAAGCAAGTTGTAGTAGTTATAAAGTTACAATGCTACGTTACCCTGTTACCCTGTAACTTGTCTTACCACTTATTGTATTCACTCATTTATTTAAAAAACTCTTGCGCTTTTACTTCAGCATTGGTTCTGCTCTGACATGCTAGTTTAGAAGCACTTATGACCTCTGGTGACTAGTAGTTCTCCTTATTTCCTACTTTAAACGATGCACTTATTGTAAGTCGCTTTGGATAAAAGCGTCAGGTAAATGACTGCAATGTCATGTCATGGCAGAGAGCGATGCAGCTTAGCTACGGTCTCCCCTGTCACCACCTTGCAGTATCCAATCCCTTTCAGATGGCGCCTCCTACATAAGATATAGTCCACTTGTGGGCACTTTCCTCCTCTCTTGTACGTCACCCTGTGTTCCTCCCTCTTCTCTCTTCGTGAGTCAGAATAATCCATACATTATGCTTTATTTTTCTTAACTCAAAAACGAGTTGTATTAGCACAGGTCAGTATGGCCTACAGGCCGCAAATAGGAGTTCAAAACTTGTAACGTTCACAAGAACTTAAGTTTATAAAAAGATCTAAAAAACACATTAGGTGATAATATATACATATTATTATGGATTTATATCAGCTATGACGGGGCAGTCATTTTCAACCGGGAACACAGTATTAATTATCATGTAAGGAACACAACAGGGGGACTAGTTGGAGACCCACGCGACACAGCGCATGCCCAGTCAGCTGACATCACTTGACCAATCATACACGAGGACCAGCGCAGTAACGTTTGCATCGGTTGGGTAGAAATCCAACATGCGCGTCACGTCGCCATCACACTGCTGTAGAAGTACGGGTGGAGCAGCATGCCTGAACCCGCCAAGGCAGCGCCCAAAAAGGGCTCCAAGAAAGCCGTGACCAAGGCCGCCGGCAAGGGCGGGAAGTAGCGAAGGAAGGCGAGGAAGGAGAGCTACGCCATCTACGTGTACAAGGTCCTGAAGCAGGTGCACCCCGACACCGGCATCTCCTCCAAGGCCATGGGCATCATGAACTCCTTCGTGAACGACATCTTCGAGCGCATCGCCGGCGAGGCTTCTCGCCTGGCGCACTACAACAAGCGCTCCACCATCACCTCCAGGGAGATCCAGACCGCCGTCCGCCTGCTGCTCCCCGGGGAGCTGGCCAAGCACGCCGTGTCTGAGGGCACCAAGGCCGTCACCAAGTACACCAGCTCCAAGTGAGCTGCTGCTGCTGCTGCTCACTGACCCCAAACCAACGGCTCTTTTAAGAGCCACCCCACCTCCTCACAGAGCGCTTCTGTTGTCAGTGGCCTCTTCTCATGACCCGGGACGTCCAGCACTGCACCGCCTTCATTCTCACGTGCAGAAAGAAAGAAGACTTGGCTGGACTCCACCTGTCAGCTGTTCAGGGACGCTGCAAGCACACTGGCTCCAAACTGAGGAGTCACCTGCCTCTAGTGAGCCAACATGCAGCCTCCACATTCCCATTCCCCCCATGCAGCAGAGAGACATGCCTGCAGGACTCTGATGGCTTATTTACTCTATTTAGTATTTTGATAATTTATATGTAAATGTAACAGCCCTTTATTTATTTTGAGTCAGTTCACCTTTTGGTCAGTAGGTGGCAGTTTGCTATTGTGGGAAGCGCATTTCTACGAGTGGGTTAATGAGGTCAGGGGTGGATGCTGGGTGGCATACAGTTGTTTGACCGCGTCCGGGGGGTGGAGGACAGAGTAGCAGTATGAAGTTACCATAGGCTCCCTAACCGTGAGGAAGAAGTTTGATGTAATACATGAAGAAGCAAATCATCGGTGACGTCTGGACACTGTTACGTAACAGCTGATGCCGGCGCGCGTCAATCACGTTCACTGGCACGCAGCAGTGACTTATTGGAAGGGCCTTACAGTAAACTTTAGAAATCTTCAGTAAATCTACGAACACGTTTACAAAGGTTCCTCCATCCTCAGCAGTCAGCCTAGGCTTTGTTAAAGGACCAGTTTAAAGCTTTTCCTTCCTGTTTTACTCCTGTTTCTTCCAAATCTTTAAAACCTCTTTTTCCTACTTGTCACTAAATTTCGGGGAAATGGTGGCAAGCATATTTGATTTGTCACAGCCACTCATTGGGGAGACGATAATAAACATACTTATCAAACCATATTCAAAACGATAAGCTATATATCGATATAATACCCAGCTGAATCTGTGGTTCAGTATGTCATGATCCATTAACAGCTGGGGGCTGCTTATGGCAGGAAACAGGCTTGTTGGACTGCCTCATGAAGAGTTTACTGGACTCACTGGATGATTTTAGCATTTCATTCATCAGCCAATAATTTAATAATCGATACCAATATTAATGTGAGATGGTTTGAGCTTCTTTCCTTTGCTCCTCTTCAGACTTGGGTGGAGCGAGAAGCTGACGTCAGGAGGCGGCGGCTGTAGTTTGAACGTTCCGCGGGTTTTCAAAGCGTCTTTCCTCCAATAAGGATCTGTCAGAGAGCGCGTGGCCCTGGCTAAGACCAATCAGCGTGTGACTGGACTCCGGCTCTGGCTATATAAGCAGGGCGTGTGCCGCGCACCACTAAGTCTTCAGTAAGGAGAGGAGAGACCAGCGTCTACTATGGCCAGAACAAAGCAGACCGCCCGGAAGTCCACCGGCGGCAAAGCCCCCAGGAAGCAGCTCGCTACCAAGGCGGCCCGGAAAAGCGCCCCGGCCACCGGCGGCGTGAAGAAGCCTCACCGCTACAGGCCCGGTACCGTGGCCCTCCGAGAGATCCGTCGCTACCAGAAGTCCACCGAGCTGCTGATACGCAAGCTGCCCTTCCAGCGGCTGGTGAGAGAAATCGCCCAGGACTTCAAGACCGACCTGCGCTTCCAGAGCTCCGCTGTCATGGCTCTTCAGGAGGCCAGCGAGGCTTACCTGGTCGGTCTGTTTGAGGACACCAACCTGTGCGCCATCCATGCCAAGAGGGTCACCATCATGCCCAAGGACATCCAGTTGGCTCGCCGCATCCGCGGAGAGCGCGCTTAGTTTAGACCCCGTCGCCTGGCAACCCACAACGGCTCTTTTAAGAGCCACGCACACGTCACTGAAGAGCTTTTGTCCACATGCTGCTGTTCTATACCGTCCTTATTTATAAACATGCTGCTGTTCAATACCCTCATTTATAAACATGCTGCTGTTCTATACCGTCCTTATTTATAAACATGCTGCTGTTCTATACCGTCCTTATTTATAAACATGCTGCTGTTCAATACCCTCATTTATAAACATGCAGCTGTTCTATACCGTCCTTATTTATAAACAACCTGCTGTTCTATACCGTCCTTATTTAGAAACATGCTGCTGTTCAATACCGTCCTTATTTAGAAACATGCTGCTGTTCTATACCGTCCTTATTTATAAACATGCTGCTGTTCTATACCGTCCTTATTTATAAACATGCTGCTGTTCAATACCCTCATTTATAAACATGCAGCTGTTCTATACCGTCCTTATTTATAAACAACCTGCTGTTCTATACCGTCCTTATTTAGAAACATGCTGCTGTTCAATACCGTCCTTATTTAGAAACATGCTGTTCTATACCGTCCTTATTTATAAACAACCTGCTGATCTATACCGTCCTTATTTATAAACATGCTGCTGTTCTATACCGTCCTTATTTATAAACATGTTGCTGTTCTATACCGTCCTTATTTATAAACACGCTGCTGTTCTATACCGTCCTTATTTATAAACAACCTGCTGTTCTATACCGTCCTTATTTATAAACACGCTGCTGTTCAATACCGTCCTTATTTATAAACATGTTGCTGTTCTATACCGTCCTTATTTATAAACATGTTGCTGTTCTATACCGTCCTTATTTATAAACATGTTGCTGTTCTATACCGTCCTTATTTATAAACATGCTGCTGTTCAATACCGTCCTTATTTATAAACATGCAGCTGTTCTATACCGTCCTTATTTATAAACAACCTGCTGTTCTATACCGTCCTTATTTATAAACACGCTGCTGTTCTATACCGTCCTTATTTATAAACATGCTGTTCAATACCGTCCTTATTTATAAACATGCTGTTCAATACCGTCCTTATTTATAAACATGCTGTTCAATACCGTCCTTATTTATAAACATGCTGTTCTATACCGTCCTTATTTATAAACATGCTGTTCAATACCGTCCTTATTTATAAACATGCTGCTGTTCTATACCGTCCTTATTTATAAACATGCCGTCCTCCATTTATATTCCCGTCACCCTACATGCACAGGGAAGCCTCCAGTCAATGTGGGACATTTATCTGATTTAATAAACTCTTCATAATCTATCCCCTGCCATTCCCACAGACCTCCTTCAGACTTCCACTCCGTCTCGCCCCCTGCGCTCTTCACCAGCAGGTCTATTTCGCACTACCAGCCATCAACCTCAGCACCATGGAGGACAGGACTTTCTCCCATGCTGCACCCGGACTCTGCAACTCCCTTCCCCGTCACATCCGCTTACTAGAACCCAAAACTGCTCTTAAAACCCACCTTTTTAAACTAGCATACTCGCTAGTTTAAAAAGTCAGCTGACACTGAAGAGGTCAGTTCGATGATGATGATGATGATGAAACGTTTCAGTCAACAATCCAAAGGAGCTGAATCAAGTGCAACTGGACCAAGAGGGAGGCTTCCTCAGTTCGTGCCTTTCTGACTAGACCAAGCTAGTCTGAAGCCTCTTGGATGAGAGGCGAAACGTCTTCGCGGATATACACCAAGTCCGGTTGCACTTGATTCAGCTCCTTTGGAGAACCAGGACGACCTGGATGAACGAGAACATTCCCAGACACGTTTCGGTCAATAAACATTGTATCCAGATGGACAGTTAGTTTAGCCAATCTCTGTAGCGAAGACGGTCGAGAGGCGGAGTCTGTTAGAGTGACGTTTTAACGACACTAGCTCTGATTGGTCCAAATGCTAGGCGCGCTTTTTAAGAGAATCTGCAAAGTTCATTGGTGGAGAGCTTCTCCAATTGGTCAGGCGAGTCCTCTTCTCTGATTGGACCGTGTCTCAGCTTTGTAGCGTGGTGTATAAATACCGCCGGCTGGCTGGCTGAGACTTCATCTCTCAGCGTTTAACTGAACGAGCACAATCCAACATGAGCGGCAGAGGAAAGACCGGAGGAAAGGCGAGGGCCAAGGCCAAGACCCGCTCCTCCCGGGCCGGGCTCCAGTTCCCTGTGGGCCGTGTTCACAGACTCCTCCGTAAGGGTAACTATGCGGAGCGTGTGGGTGCCGGAGCCCCGGTCTACCTGGCGGCTGTGCTGGAGTACCTGACCGCTGAGATTCTGGAGCTGGCCGGAAACGCGGCCCGGGACAACAAGAAGACCCGCATCATCCCGCGCCACCTGCAGCTGGCCGTCCGCAACGACGAGGAGCTCAACAAGCTGCTGGGCGGAGTGACCATCGCTCAGGGCGGCGTGCTGCCCAACATCCAGGCGGTCCTGCTGCCCAAGAAGACCGACAAGCCCGCCAAGAAGTAGATCCTCACACAGATCCCTCACCCCCACACCCCAAAGGCTCTTTTAAGAGCCACACCACCATGATGGAGAGCAGGGTTCCTGTCTGCTACCGTGTTGCTTCTGTTGAGTGACATTCCAGCATGGAAGTGTCGCCATTCTTATGCAGGAAACAGCAGCCGCAGCAGTAGTAGCAAGACGACCATTGGACTGTCAGAGGGCGATGACTGAAGAAGCCCTGACGTCATCCTTGCGGCGATAGAGAGGCTGCTGCTCATAAATGATAACACGCTAGTATACATGATAACACTAAAGTAAATGATACACTAGTGTACATGATCACACACTAGTGTAAATGATAACACACTAGTGTACATGATAACACACTAGTGTAAATGATAACACACTAGTGTACATGATAACACACTAGTGTAAATGATAACACACTAGTGTAAGTGATAACACACTAGGATAAATGATAACACACTAGTGTACATGATAACACACTAGTATACATGATAACACTAAAGTAAATGATACACTAGTGTACATGATCACACACTAGTGTAAGTGATAACACACTAGGATAAATGATAACACACTAGTAGAAATGATAACACACTAGTAGAAATGATAACATACTAGTGTACATGATAACACACTAGTGTACATGATAACATACTAGTATACATGATAACACACTAGTGTACATGATAACACACTAGTGTAAATGATAACATACTAGTGTACATGATAACACACTAGTGTAAATGATAACACTAGGATAAATGATAACACACTAGTGTAAATGATAACACTAGGATAAATGATAACACACTAGTGTACATGATAACACACTAGTGTACATGATAACACACTAGTGTAAATGATAACACACTAGTGTACATGATCACACACTAGTGTACATGATAACACACTAGTGTAAATGATAACACTAGGATAAATGATAACACACTAGTGTAAATGATAACACTAGGATAAATGATAACACAATAGTGTACATGATAACACACTAGTGTAAATGATAACACACTAGTGTAAATGATAACACTAGGATAAATGATAACACACTAGTGTAAATGATAACACTAGGATAAATGATAACACACTAGTGTACATGATAACACACTAGTGTACATGATAACACACTAGTGTACATGATCACACACTAGTGTACATGATAACACACTAGTGTACATGATCACACACTAGTGTACATGATAACACACTAGTGTACATGATAACACACTAGTGTACATGATAACACACTAGTGTACATGATAACACTAGTGTAAATGATAACACTAGGATAAATGATAACACACTAGTGTAAATGATAACACTAGGATAAATGATAACACACTAGTGTACATGATAACACACTAGTGTACATGATAACACACTAGTGTACATGATAACACACTAGTGTAAATGATAACACTAGGATAAATGATAACACACTAGTGTAAATGATAACACTAGGATAAATGATAACACACTAGTGTACATGATAACACACTAGTGTACATGATAACACACTAGTGTACATGATCACACACTAGTGTACATGATCACACACTAGTGTACATGATCACACACTAGTGTACATGATAACACACTAGTGTACATGATCACACACTAGTGTACATGATCACACACTAGTGTACATGATAACACACTAGTGTACATGATAACACACTAGTGTACATGATCACACACTAGTGTACATGATAACACACTAGTGTACATGATCACACACTAGTGTACATGATAACACACTAGTGTACATGATCACACACTAGTGTACATGATAACACACTAGTGTACATGATAACACACTAGTGTACATGATCACACACTAGTGTACATGATAACACACTAGTGTACATGATAACGTGCTCACACCTGCTCTGCTCAGCAGGAGTCTCTTCTCGGGCGAGTGGCTTAGCTGTTTCTCACCGCTTTCATGCTCGTCTCTCTGAGTTTTAACACACGTTTGGAGACAGTTAACACTCTTCTCGGAGAGAGACACAAAGCCTAATTGAATAAGCGTGCCAACACCTTGCGGACACTTAGTAGCCGCCTACTGACACCTGCTCTCTCACTTCTAAAGGTCACCAGCACCTGCGTGACCTCCCTGTGCACAAGTCACCACTTAGCTCTCAACCTGCACAAGAGGTCAGCGGACTGAAGTTGATACCAAGCATGGATGGAGGAGGAGGAGGAGGAGGAGGAGGAGGAGGAGGAGGCCCCGCCACCACCAACAAGCTCAGCGAGGACTAGGACGAGGACGAGGAAGAGGAGGAAGAGGTCTCGGTAGAGGGGCCCTGTCAGGGGGCGTGGCGTTTGTGTAAGATGCTCTAATGAAACTAGGGCAACAGTCATTGATCACGTGGTCCATCGGGGCCTCTCCATGAGAGCGGCTGGCCGAAGGGTTCAGCCAAACCGGAGCCGTCATGCTGTGGCATCACTTGTTCGTACGTCCCGCCACGAAAATGGGGAAGTCACTTTGCCGCCTTGCAGTCAGTTTACTGGACTGTGTTTCACTGTGTTTGCACCCTTGGCAACAGCCATTTCTATACTTCTGTAAAGTGCGTTGCCTCGATACACTGCAGTACTGCCGTTTCACTGAAGCCATTTACAAATAGAGTAACGGACTTTCACAATATACAACTTCAAATACTTCCTGCAGCAGTGTATTCCCTGAGGAAGAGTGCTCGGGACAAACCCAAACCGTAGCGTGGCTGTCAGTACTGCGAGGGTGCTGCACACAGGTGGAAGTGAGGGCTGCAGAGGTTGGTATTGACGGCTGTACTTTCAGTTTTGTTATCCATTGTTAAACAAGGGAGAAAACATATACGTTTCCAGTTGAGTACAAATTGAAGGCTTTGAAGGAAATGTTTGGTGTTGATGGGTGTGTGACAAGTTTGGAGAAGGTGGTGGTGTCATTCTGCAGACATCCTGTGCTGTTTCGGTCATTTGGTCTTCTGTGAAGGGCTGTGTGTGAGCTGGTCTGAAAAAGTAAACTGAGGACGGACAAAATGTGCCAAAGGAGTCGAGAAAAAACTGTAATCGAAGGAAATAACAGAAAAAGTGAAAAATTGGTAAAAACAAAAGGATTTAGAGACAATTTCTGGGAAGATCAGTTTTATTCTGAGGTGGGAGATGAAAATAAGAGATCAGTGTTGCAGAATCTTCCTACATTAGGAGGGCGAGCTCAGTGTGGACACGACTGGCCAACATCCACAACATGCATCATTAAACTACTCGTGGGAGCTGCACAGCACAGCAGCACCTGTATTAGAGAAAACCATAACCACCGGGTGTGGATCGCTGACGGGAGACTTACCTGGAGAAGTCTTCTCCCTCCTAAAACAACCAGAACTCGGCTGTGAAGCACAAATAGGGGTGGCTGGAGCATGATGGGTAAATCTAGTTGTGACAATTACAGTAGAAACACGAACAGTTAACTGACTAAGATCTGAAGGCAGGATTTGCACATTAAGAAGGAGTGCCTGCTGTAACAGGGAAACGAGTAAGAGCTTTATTCAAGATGGAAACCAGAGGATTCACCCCAGGGGGGAGGGGGAGTGCGGGTGGAGCGGAGGCTGGGCTGTTGGGACTGGACCCCTCCGCCTGGTGTAAACCCTGGACCAGTCAAGGGTCGGTTGGAAAGTTGACTCAACAGCAGCTGACAGCTGGGAAAAAGCAGGTGCAGGGGGTGATGGCAACCACCCCCACACAACCACCTGAAGGGGGACAACAAGAAGCCCTTCAAGCTCCACAACCTGCCCCTGTACCACCGCAACCTACTGTGCTGTCCATGCAACATCCTCCAATATATCAACAGCCTCCCTTTCCAAGAGAAGGATACCAAGGGTGGTGGGGTGGAGGACACCCAGGACCATCCCGAGGAAGGAGGCCGGGAAGAAAGTCCAACAATGGGTCGAGGGCCTGCTGGGGGTGCGGACAGATGGGGCATCTGAGAAACGAATGCCCCACACAACCATGGCCACAAGCACCACAGCAGGACAGGAGACCCCCTTCAGGACCTGTCAATGTTTGGCAGGGCCCCAACCAGGGGTACTAGGGGTGCCCAGAGGATCTAATGGGGGGGGGGGGGGTCTGGCTGCAACCTACCTGATGTATGAAAAAACATCCACTATCACTATGGGATATGAAGTGCAAATACATACTCATCACAAATTGGCAAATTTGATTGAGAAAGGCAAATTTGTACTTACTACCCAAAGACTGAAGACCTGTTACAACCTGCTCCAGTACCCAGATGTGAAAATTAAACATTGTCAGACAGTCAACCCAGCTGATTCAATCCCGCTGCCAACAGACGGGATACCGCGATATTGTGATGCAGAGTTGAACAAGTTTTCAAAGCTAGGTGCAGATTTGCAAGCCGAGCCTATAGAGGGCGCTGATTTGTGCTACTTCGTAGATGGCTCCTGTTATACGGACAATGAGGGGTTAAAAGCAGGATATGCGGTAATCCAGATGGATGAAACTGAGTGTCCAGTCACAGTCAAAGCAGAACAATGTGCGCAAGCTTGCTCTGCCCAACTGGCGGAGCTAGTAGCCTTAACTGAAGCAGGTGTGTTGGCAGAAAATAAGTCAGTTATGATTTATACAGACTCTGCTCATGCACACGGCGTGTGTCATCTGTTCGGCTCAATATGGAAATCAAGAGGGTTCAAGAAGACTGATGGTTCCCCCACACAGCATCATGAGCAAGTCATAGCACTGACAGAGGCGATGGTGCGGCCAGAACAAATAGCAATTATAAAATGCAAAGCGCACAAAAAAGACAAATCTAAAGAAACAGCTGGAAACAACGCTGCAGACGAGGCCGCCAAAAGGCCTGCAACCTCATCAGTCCCAGCACAGCTGGCATGAACAGCAGAAATTACAACAGAAGTCACAGAAAAGGATATTGCTGACGTCCAAGCGGCGGCATCAGATGCGGAGTGGTTGCTATGGCAACAAGGGGGGGGGCTTCCCAAGACTCACAGGGCATATGGAGAAATCATGAAGGTCTCCCGGTTGCAACAGTTGACCTGTTGACCTATATATCAACCATTCCAGTCCTCCTGCTCGTTGTAGTGGGTGACGAATAAACGAGTATAGATAAATAAATATATAAATAAATAAGCCTAAATGGAGATACTCTGAAGTAACAAGAAAAATGCAAACGGCCTTATTGACTTTACGCATGCTCAGAAGTCCAGGCAGAAAGGTAAGAAAGGTACATGAAGGTGCCATTGTAGCGAATGTATTGGCTGTTCAAACGTTAGCCAGAAAGCTAAAGGTCACTAACGCTAGTGTAAGCTACTAATAAGACCCGTTAGCCCCTAGCTAACGGGTCTGCTGACCCTTTAGCCGAGCGGTTAGTGGCGCCGCCTTGTGGCGCAGTACACCGTGTATCGAATCCCGCACCGGGCAACAAAATAACCCATTACCCTAGCATAGTTTAGAGTTAACGTAGCTAGAAAACTAACGTTAAGTTTAAGCGGGCTTCCAATCGGTTATGCATTTTATTTAGGGTTGGACATCAAGAACCGGTTCTATGGACCCGGGCCAAAAGAATCGTTAAGAAATTCACATTTCGATTCTGCCTATCGCTTCCGCTCGCGCTAAAGTTAGTTTCAGTTCCCGTGGTGGTGGCGCGTGCAGCTTCCGGAGTTTCCGCCTCCGCAAGTTAAACCGTGGACCAGAGCGCGCGGCGGTCGGAAGTGTGGCTTCATCTTGCCTTGAAAAGTGAAGGGTTGGCACCTGTGGCCACATTATTCCGTGCAAGGGAGGACGCACAACAAATATGGCCCAACACCTCGGCCTACACGGTGTACAGATGAGCCAGCGTCCCGCGTCTGCCAGGCTGCGCCGGTCTCCATCTCCTGCCTCGGCGTCCTCTTCAGCAACCCTGAGCCAGCAGCAAGCAGCGCCTCGTCGCAGCTGGGGAGGTGAACATGAATAACGTTTGTCTTCTTCACGACAGCGAGACGGCAAATCACTTCTACATGAGCCGACTGCTGTAAACTGTATGCAGACACTGAATGTGTTGTTCTTCTTCTGTGCTGAACGCTCACATGGACAGCCTGAGAAGACACGTGCTCCTGTTTCTGGACAAGAACTGCTTCTGACTGGAGGACTTGACACCTGGTAGTCTGGACCAGGGTGTGACTGTGTCTCTGTCTCCATCTTCATACAACATAACACCTGGTAGTCCGGACCAGGGTGTGACTGTGTCTCTATGAAGACATAATACCTGGTAGTCCGGACCAGGGTGTGACTGTGTCTCTATGAAGACATAATACCTCGTAATCTGGACCAGGGTGTGACTGTGTCTGTCTCCATCTTCATGTACGAAGACAGTTGTTATAAATGTAAATATAAGAATGAGACATTCACACGAATGATCCGTTCTCAAAGCAGAATGGACAACAGAAGCGCTCTGTGATGAGGTGGGGTGGCTCTTAAAAGAGCCGTTTGTGTGGAGTCAGTTGGCAGCTCACTTGGAGCTGGTGTACTTGGTGACGGCCTTGGTGCCCTCAGACACGGCGTGCTTGGCCAGCTCCCCGGGGAGCAGCAGGCGGACGGCGGTCTGGATCTCCCTGGAGGTGATGGTGGAGCGCTTGTTGTAGTGCGCCAGGCGAGAAGCCTCGCCGGCGATGCGCTCGAAGATGTCGTTCACGAAGGAGTTCATGATGCCCATGGCCTTGGAGGAGATGCCGGTGTCGGGGTGCACCTGCTTCAGGACCTTGTACACGTAGATGGCGTAGCTCTCCTTCCTGGCCTTCCTTCGCTTCTTCCCGCCCTTGCCGGCGGCCTTGGTCACGGCTTTCTTGGAGCCCTTTTTGGGGGCTGACTTGGCGGGTTCAGGCATGCTGCTCCACCCGTACTTCTACAGCAGTGTGATGGCGACGTGACGCACATGTTGGATTTCTACCCAACCGATGCAAACGTTACTGCGCTGGTCCTCGTGTATGATTGGTCAAGTGATGTCAGCTGACTGGGCATGCGCTGTGTTGCGTGAGTCTCCGACTGGTCCTCCTGTTGTGCTCCTTACATGATAATTAATACTGTGTTCCCGGTTGAAAATGACTGCCCCGTCACAGCTGATATAAATCCATAATAATATGTATATATATTATCACCTAATGTGTTTTTTAGATCTTTTTATAAACTTACACTACCGTTCAAAAGTTTGGGATCACCCAAACAATTTTGTGTTTTCCATGAAAAGTCACACTTATTCACCACCATATGTTGTGAAATGAATAGAAAATAGAGTCAAGACATTGACAAGGTTAGAAATAATGATTTGTATTTGAAATAAGATTTTTTTTACATCAAACTGCTTTCGTCAAAGAATCCTCCATTTGCAGCAATTACAGCATTGCAGACCTTTGGCATTCTAGCTGTTAATTTGTTGAGGTAATCTGGAGAAATTGCACCCCACGCTTCCAGAAGCAGCTCCCACAAGTTGGATTGGTTGGATGGGCACTTCTTTGAGCAGATTGAGTTTCTGGAGCATCACATTTGTGGGGTCAATTAAACGCTCAAAATGGCCAGAAAAAGAGAACTTTCATCTGAAACTCGACAGTCTATTCTTGTTCTTAGAAATGAAGGCTATTCCATGCGAGAAATTGCTAAGAAATTGAAGATTTCCTACACCGGTGTGTACTACTCCCTTCAGAGGACAGCACAAACAGGCTCTAACAGGTACTATTTAATGAAGATGCCAGTTGGGGACCTGTGAGGCGTCTGTTTCTCAAACTAGAGACTCTAATGTACTTATCTTCTTGCTCAGTTGTGCAACGCGGCCTCCCACTTCTTTTTCTACTCTGGTTAGAGCCTGTTTGTGCTGTCCTCTGAAGGGAGTAGTACACACCGGTCTAGGAAATCTTCAATTTCTTAGCAATTTCTCGCATGGAATAGCCTTCATTTCTAAGAACAAGAATAGACTGTCGAGTTTCAGATGAAAGTTCTCTTTTTCTGGCCATTTTGAGCGTTTAATTGACCCCACAAATGTGATGCTCCAGAAACTCAATCTGCTCAAAGAAGTGCCCATCCAACCAATCCAACTTGTGGGAGCTGCTTCTGGAAGCGTGGGGTGCAATTTCTCCAGATTACCTCAACAAATTAACAGCTAGAATGCCAAAGGTCTGCAATGCTGTAATTGCTGCAAATGGAGGATTCTTTGACGAAAGCAAAGTTTGATGTAAAAAAAATCTTATTTCAAATACAAATCATTATTTCTAACCTTGTCAATGTCTTGACTCTATTTTCTATTCATTTCACAACATATGGTGGTGAATAAGTGTGACTTTTCATGGAAAACACAAAATTGTTTGGGTGATCCCAAACTTTTGAACGGTAGTGTAAGTTCTTGTGAACGTTACAAGTTTTGAACTCCTATTTGCGGCCTGTAGGCCATACTGACCTGTGCTAATACAACTCGTTTTTGAGTTAAGAAAAATAAAGTATAATGTATGGATTATTCTGACTCACGAAGAGAGAAGAGGGAGGAACACAGGGTGACGTACAAGAGAGGAGGAAAGTGCACACAAGTGGACTATATCTTATGTAGGAGGCGCCATCTGAAAGGGATTGGATACTGCAAGGTGGTGACAGGGGAGACCGTAGCTAAGCTGCATCGCTCTCTGCCATGACATGACATGACATGACATTTAGATGACGCTTTTATCCAAAGCGACTTACAATAAGTGCATCGTTTAAAGTAGGAAATCAGGAGAACTACTGGTCACCAGAGGTCATAAGTGCGTCTAAACGAGCATGTCAGAGCAGAACCAATGCTGAAGTAAAAGCGCAAGAGTTTTTTTTAATAAATGAGTGAATACAATAAGTGGTAAGACAAGTAACAGGGTAACAGGGTAGTTACTTGGTCTTGCTAAGAGCAAGTAACAGGGTAACGTAGCATTGTAATTTTATGACCACTACAACTTGTTTTCTGTGATAATTAATGTGCCGGAGGCAGGTAACCTTCCACAGCTTTCTGGTCGATTCTTATCTTATAGTGAAAAAACAAATGTAAGTTTATCATCAACAGCAGAGGGGGTGCACCGGTCCTGGAGGTACTGCAATACCAGGTCGATGCGTGGAGTGGACGGAGCAAGCCCCTATTCCATCTCCCTGCTCCAAAAATCAATTTAATATATGGTCCCCGGGTAGGGGACGTATCAGATATTAAACTGATAAGAACAGATACTACACTTGATCTTAGCCAAAAGGCCGAGAAGCGATGCTGACCGGACGCTGAGCTGCGAGTCTGAGTCCCCTACATATACATGTCCATGATGGTTCACCCAAAACCACATGTCGCTCACCTATATACACACAACACATGCTGCATGGTGAGGACCAGTAAAAGGTGGATCATTCTGATGGCTGATTAAACGTAAAAGAGGAGTTTAAAATGAAAACATCCCAGCTTTCTTTGGTCACGTGGTACCACTGCAGCCAATGGGAAATGACTAAAAACGACGTATGTGTGTGTGCGGGTGTGTCTATATATATCACACATATATATATACATACATACATACACGTATATACATGTATATATTTGTGTGTGTGTGTGTGTGTGTGTGTGTATATATACACTGCTCAAAAAAATAAAGGGAACACATAAGCAATGCAATGTAGCTCCAAGTCAGTCACACTTGTGAGATATCAACCTGTCCAGTTAGGAAGCAACACTGATTTGTGAATCAATTTCACCTGCTGGCAAATTGTCTAATTTCCACCAGGTGGAAATTAGACAATTTGCAAGACAAGCCCTATAAAAGGAATGGATTTGCAGGTGGTGGCCACAGACCATTTGCCTGTCCTCATCTTTTCTGGCCGATCTTTGGTTAGTTTTTCATTTTGCTAGTGCCCTCACCACTAGAGGGGGCATGAGGCGGTATCTGCAACCTACAGAAGTTGCTCAGGTAGTGCAGCTCTTCCAGGATGGCACATCAATGCGTGCTGTGGCAAGAAGATTTGATGTGTCTCCCAGCACAGTGTCCAGAGCATGGAGGAGGTACCAGGAGACAGGCCAGTACACCAGGAGACGTGGAGGGGGCCGCAGGAGGACAACAACCCCGCAGCAGGACCGCTATCTGGTCCTTTGTGCAAGGAGGAACAGGAGGAGCACTGCCGGAGCCCTACAAAACGACCTCCAACAGGCCACTAATGTGCAGGTTCCTGCTCAAACAGTGAGAAACAGAATGCATGAGGATGGTATGAGGGCCCGACGTCCACAATTGGGGCCTGTGCTCACAGCCCAACACCGTGCAGCCCGATTGACCTTTGCCAGAGAACATCTTGGTTGGCAGATTGGCCATTGGTGCCCTGTGCTCTTCACAGATGAGAGCAGGTTCACACTGAACACATGTGACAGACGTGAGAGAGTCTGGAGACGCTGTGGAGAACGTTCTGCTGCCTGCAACATCCTCCAGCATGACCGGTTTGGTGGTGGGTCAGTGATGGTCTGGGGAGGCATATCCTTGGAGGGCCGCACAGACCTCTACGTGCTAGCCAGAGGTACCATGACTGCCATTAGGTACCGGGATGAGATACTCAGACCCATTGTCAGACCATATGCTGGTGCAGTGGGCCTGGGTTCCTGCTCATGCATGACAATGCTCGTCCTCATGTGGCCAGAGTGTGTCAGCAGTTCCTGTATGTCGAGGGCATTGATGCTATGGACCGGCCTGCACGTTCCCCAGACCTGAATCCAATCGAGCACCTCTGGGACATCATGTCTCGTACCATCCGCCAACGCCATGTCGCACCACAGACTGTCCAGGAGTTGACCGATGCCCTGATCCAGGTCTGGGAGGAGATCCCTCAGGAGACCATCCGTCGTCTCATCAGGAGCATGCCCAGACGTTGTAGGGAGTGAATACAGGCACGTGGAGGCCACACACACTACTGAGCCTCATTTTGAATCGTCTTGAAGAATTTCCACAGAAGTTGGATCAGCCTATGTTCTCATTTTCCACTTTGATTTTGAGTATGATTCTGAATCCAGACCTTAATGGGCTAAGGATTTTGATTTCCATTGATCATTCTTAGGTTATTTTGCTCTAAACACATTCCTCTGTCTAATAAATAAAGATTTTCAGCTGAAATATTTCATTCATCGAGGTCTATATTGTGTTTTTAGGTGTTCCCTTTATTTTTTGAGCAGTGTATATATATATATATATATATATATATATATATATATATATGAGAGGGAGGGATAGAGGGAGAGAGACTGAGAGAGGGAGAGAGGGAGAGAGACTGAAAGACAGAGGGAGAGAGGGAGAGAGACTGAAAGACAGAGAGAGAGAGGGAGGGAGAGAGAGAGGGAGAGTGAGGGAGAGAGACTGAAAGACAGAAAGAGGGAGAGAGGGAGAGAGACTGAAAGACAGAGAGAGAGAGGGAGAGAGAGAGAGAGAGGGGAGAGAGAGAGAGGGAGAGAGACTGAAAGACAGAGAGAGAGAGGGAGGGAGAGAGAGAGAGAGAGGGAGAGTGAGGGAGAGAGGGAGAGAGACTGAAAGACAGAGAGAGAGAGTGAGGGAGAGAGAGAGAGAGAGAGAGAGAGAGAGGGAGAGTGAGGGAGAGAGGGAGAGAGACTGAAAGACAGAGAGAGAGAGAGAGAGAGGGAGAGAGACTGAAAGACAGAGAGAGAGAGGGAGAGAGAGGGAGAGAGAGGGAGAGAGGGAGAGAGACTGAAAGACAGAGAGAGAGAGAGAGAGAGAGAGAGAGAGAGAGAGAGAGAGAGAGAGAGAGAGAGAGAGAGAGAGAGAGAGAGAGAGAGAGAGAGAGGAGAGGGAGAGGGAGAGAGGGAGAGAGACTGAAAGACAGAGAGAGAGAGAGAGGGAGAGAGACTGAAAGACAGAGAGAGTGAGGGAGAGAGAGAGAGGGAGAGAGATTGAAAGACAGAGAGAGAGAGGGGAGAGAGAGAGAGAGAGAGAGGGAGAGTGAGGGAGAGAGAGGGGGGGGGGGTATGAGACGTTTCTCCACTGTTTCCACACAGCTAAAACAGACAACGCGATCACCTTCCTCAGTATAATGCAGCCACCTCCATTAGGAAGCAGACTTGGAGCCCAGGCCGAGTAGGCCCGCCAGCAGCAGCTGCAGCACCTCCGGGCGGACCACCACACCTGCCCGGGGCCCAGGAGCCGGGGGCTCTCTGCCATTACGAGACTGCATGTTATTACATTACACGACATGACCTGACATGACATGACATTAGTCATTTACCTGACGCTTTTATCCAAAGCGACTTACAATAAGTGCATCGTTTAAAGTAGGAAATCAGGAGAACTACTAGTCACCAGAGGTCATAAGTGCGTCTAAGCGAGCATGTCAGAGCAGAACCAATGCTGAAGTAAAAGCGCAAGAGTTTTTTTTAAATAAATGAGTGAATACAATAAGTGGTAAGACAAGTAACAGGGTAACATGGTAGTTACTTGGTCTTGCTAAGAGCAAGTAACAAAGTAACAGGGTATTTACTTGGTCTTGCTAAGAGCAAGTAACAAAGTAACAGGGTAGTTACTTGGTCTTGCTAAAGGCAAGTAACAGGGTAACAGGGTAGTTACTTGGTCTTGCTAAGAGCAAGTAACAGGGTAACAGGGTAGTGGTGTTGCTAAGAGTAAGTAACAGGGTAGTGGTCTTGCTAAGAGCAAGTAACAGGGTAACAGGGTAGTTACTTGGTCTTGCTAAAGGCAAGTAACAGGGTAACAGGGTAGTTACTTGGTCTTGCTAAGAGCAAGTAACAGGGTAACAGGGTAGTGGTGTTGCTAAGAACAAGTAACAGAGTAACAGGGTAGTTACTTGGTCTTGTTAAGTAGCAAGTAACAGGGTAACAGGGTAGTTACTTTGTCTTGCTAAGAGCAAGTAACAAAGTAACAGGGTAGTTACTTGGTCTTGCTAAAGGCAAGTAACAGGGTAGTGGTGTTGCTAAGAACAAGTAACAGGGTAACAGGGTAGTTACTTGGTCTTGCTAAGAGCAAGTAACTACCCTGTTACCCTGTTACTTGGTCTTGCTAAGAGCAAGTAACAGGGTAACAGTGTAGTTACTTGGTCTTGCTGAGAGCAAGTTACAGGGTAACAGGGTAGTTACTTGGTCTTGCTGAGAGTAAGTAACAGGGTTCTAGGGTAGTAGTACTTGGTCTTGCTAAGAGCAAGTAACAAAGTAACAGGGTAGTTACTTGGTCTTGCTAAGAGCAAGTTACAGGGTAACAGGGTAGTTACTTGGTCTTGCTAAGAGCAAGTAACAGGGTAACAGGGTAGTTACTTGGTCTTGCTAAGAGCAAGTAACAAAGTAACAGGGTAGTTACTTGGTCTTGCTAAAGGCAAGTAACAGGGTAGTGGTGTTGCTAAGAGCAAGTTACAGGGGTAACAGGGTAGTTACTTGGTCTTGCTGAGAGTAAGTAACAGGGTTCTAGGGTAGTTACTTGGTCTTGCTGAGAACAAGTAACAGGGTAACCGGGTAGTTACTTGGTCTTAGCGCTTGTTCTTAGCGTGTTATGTCCGTCAGTGAGCGTGCCTGTGGTTGGTGTGGTTCAGTTGCCATGGTGAATTGTACGGAGCCCCAAAAGGGACACGAGCAATGTTTTTTAACTGGGGGGGGGGGGGGGGGACATGGTTTTGCTCCTGTCCCGGAGAGTCGCAGTGTCGAAGCTCCATTGACGATGACTTGTTGTAGTCGTCACGCTCGCGCTTAACTCAGAATGAATATGCTCAAGAGCAGGGGCGTCCGGGTAGCGTGGTGGTCTATTCAATTGCCTACCAACACGGGGGTCGGCGGTTCGAATCCCCGTGTTACCTCAGGCTTGGTCGGGCGTCCCTACAGACACAGTTGGCCGTGTCTGCGTCTCTCCGAGAAGGGTCTGTCTGCGGACTGCAAGAAAAGGGCGTAACTTGTAGCAGGAGGTGTAACTTGTAGCAGGAGGCGTAACTTGTAGCAGGAGGTGTAACTTGTACTTTTCTCAATCACACCAAGAACGGAGAATTCATCCAGGAGGTGGCGGTTATGCATCATAAATTGTTTGCTAACCGCCATAAACTAGAAGACACCAAAGAAGAAGATGAAGCGGGGCTGTTCTAAATGTTTAGTGGTGAAAATGGAGGATCGTGGGAAGGTAACACGTTTTGACGAGTGAAGCATTTTTGTTTTTTTTAAGTAATTTTATTTGTACAGCACAGTAACAGAGAACATACTGTAACAAACGCGGAAGGGTAATTACCCCTAACCCTAACCCTAACCCTAACCCTAGCGGGTGGTGGGCGTGGATTGTAGTGGTGACGTCCCTATCAAAGTGGGCGTGGTTTGTACTTAGTGGGCGCGGATTGTAGTCTTCTGCGGGACGCAGACGGATAGTATAGTAGTGTCTGCGGGTGGGAACCCGGATGTGGGTGTGTGTCCTGGTCGCTGCACTAGCGCCTCCTCTGGTCGGTCGGGTTTGCCTATCCCAGCAGTCATTGGGCGGCAGGCAGGGAGACACCCTGGACAGGCCGCCAGGCCATCACAGGGCAGTGGTACTAAACTCTGAAAATATGAAACGGTCAAAATGACCGTCCTGGTCGTTCTAGTTTAAAGTAGCGATAATAACACTAATATTTCTCAAGTCCTACTCATTAGTCTTTATGTCTTACATATTCTTGAAGGAGCTTCCAA